>NW_027287070.1:0-133733 GCF_022747635.1 Hetaerina americana | reverse complement strand
AATACACACCATAGAAACATTTTTGTTTGATTTGTGTCGAGTGAGAATTTCACCTGGAACCCAAAGGGGGGGTATTGGCATTTTCATGGAAAAATGTGAAAAAATTAACATTTCTAAAAATGAAATAAATGCCTTCTATACACCTCAAACATTCACTCTATAATGGAAAACTGTTGTTTTTCGCAATATTTTATGAAATTTGGGCTCTTTTACTAACATTAACACTTGCGCTGAGGCATCTTTTATGCTCATTTCTTGTCTTTAATGATTTAGTCTGGGTTTTATTTTGTTTATTTGATGAAAATGAACAACAATACACACCATGGAAACATTTTTGTGTTATTTTGTGTCGAGTGAGAATTTCACCTAGAACCCAAAGGGGGGGGTATTGGCCTTTTTCGTGGAAAAATGTGAAAAATTAAAATTTCTAAAAATGAAATAAATGCCTTCTATACACCTCAAACATTCACTCTATAATGGAAGATTGTTGTTTTTCGCAATATTTTTTGAAATTTGGGCTCTTTTACTAACATTAACATTTGCGCTGAGGCATCTTTTATGCTCATTTCTTGTCTTTAATGATTTATTCTGGGTTTTATTTTGTTTATTTGATGAAAATGAACAACAATACACACCATGGAAACATTTTTGTTTGATTTGTGTCGAGTGAGAATTTCACCTAGAACCCAAAGGGGGGGGGTATTGGCACTTTTCACGGAAAAATGTGAAAAATTAAAATTTCTAAAAATTAAAAAAATGCCTTCTATACACCTAAAACATTCACTCTATAATGGAAGATTGTGGTTTTTTCGCAATATTTTTTTGAAATTTGGGCTCTTTTACTAACATTAACATTTTGCGCTGAGGCATCTTTTATGCTCATTTCTTGTCTTTAATGATTTATTCTGGGTTTTATTTTGTTTATTTGATGAAAATGAACAACATTACACACCATGGATACATTTTTGTTTGATTTGTGTTGAGTAAGAATTTCACCTAGAACCCCAAAGGGGGGGGTATTGGCCTTTTTCGTGGAAAAATGTGAAAAATTAAAATTTCTAAAAATGAAATAAATGCCTTCTATACACCTCAAACATTCACTCTATAATGGAAGATTGTTGTTTTTCGCAATATTTTTTGAAATTTGGGCTCTTTTACTAACATTAACATTTGCGCTGATGCATCTTTTAGGCTCATTTCTTGGTCTCTAATGATTTCTTCTGGGTTTTTTTTTGTTTTTTTGATGAAAATGAAGAAAAATACACGCCATGGAAACATTTTTGTTTGATTTGTGTCGAGTGAGAATTTCACCTAGAACCCAAAGGGGGGGGTATTGGCACTTTTCATGGAAAAATGTGAAAAATTAAAATTTCTAAAAATGAAATAAATGCCTTCTATACACCTCAAACATTCACTCTATAATGGAAGATTGTTGTTTTTCGCAATATTTTTTGAAATTTGGCCTCTTTTACTAACATTAACATTTGCGCTGAGGCATCTTTTATGCTCATTTCTTGTCTTTAATGATTTATTCTGGGTTTTATTTTGTTTATTTGATGAAAATGAACAACAATACACTCCATGGAAACATTTTTGTTTGATTTGTGTCGAGTGAGAATTTCACCTATAACCCAAAGGGGGGGGTATTGGCATTTTCATGGAAAAATGTGAAAAATTAAAATTTCTAAAAATGAAATAAATGGCTTCTATACACCTCAAACATTCACTCTATGATGGAAGATTGTTGTTTTTCGCAATATTTTTTGAAATTTGGGCTTTTTTACTAACATAAACTTTTGCGCTGAGGCATCTTTTAGGCTCATTTCTTGCTTTTAATGATTTATTCTGGGTTTTATTTTGTTTATTTGATGAAAATGAAACAACAATACACACCATGGAAACATTTTTGTTTTATTTGTGTCGAGTGAGAATTTCACCTAGAACCCAAAGGGGGGGGGGGTATTGGCACTTTTCGTGGAAAAATGTGAAAAATTAAAATTTCTAAAAATGAAATAAATGCCTTCTATACACCTCAAACATTCACTCTATAATGGAAGATTGTTCTTTTTCGCAATATTTTTTGAAATTTGGGCTCTTTTACTAACATTAACATTTGCGCTGAGGCATTTTTTATGCTCATTTCTTGTCTTTAATGATTTTATTCTGGGTTTTATTTTGTTTATTTGATGAAAATGAACAACAATACACACCATGGAAACATTTTTGTTTGATTTGTGTCGAGTGAGAATTTCACCTAGAACCCAAAGGGGGGGGGTATTGGCACTTTTCACGGAAAAATGTGAAAAATTAAAATTTCTAAAAATTAAAAAAATGCCTTCTATACACCTAAAACATTCACTCTATAATGGAAGATTGTGGTTTTTCGCAAAATTTTTTTGAAATTTGGGCTCTTTTACTAACATTAACATTTGCGCTGAGGCATCTTTTATGCTCATTTCTTGTCTTTAATGATTTATTCTGGGTTTTATTTTGTTTATTTGATGAAAATGAACAACAATACACACCATGGAAACATTTTTGTTTGATTTGTGTTGAGTGAGAATTTCACCTGGAACCCAAAGGGGGGGTATTGGCCTTTTTTCGTGGAAAATGTGAAAAATTAAAATTTCTAAAAATGAAATAAATGCCTTCTATACACCTCAAACATTCACTCTATAATGGAAGATTGTTGTTTTTTCGCAATATTTTTTGAAATTTGGGCTCTTTTACTAACATTAACATTTGCGCTGAGGCATCTTTTATGCTCATTTCTTGTCTTTAATGATTTATTCTGGGTTTTATTTTGTTTATTTGATGAAAATGAACAACAATACACACCATGGAAACATTTTTGTTTGATTTGTGTCGAGTGAGAATTTCACCTAGAACCCAAAGGGGGGGGGGTATTGGCACTTTTCACGGAAAAATGTGAAAAATTAAAATTTCTAAAAATTAAAAAAATGCCTTCTATACACCTCAAACATTCACTCTATAATGGAAGATTGTGGTTTTTCGCAATATTTTTTTGAAATTTGGGCTCTTTTACTAACATTAACATTTGCGCTGAGGCATCTTTTATGCTCATTTCTTGTCTTTAATGATTTATTCTGGGTTTTATTTTGTTTATTTGATGAAAATGAACAACATTACACACCATGGATACATTTTTGTTTGATTTGTGTTGAGTAAGAATTTCACCTAGAACCCAAAGGGGGGGGTATTGGCCTTTTTCGTGGAAAAATGTGAAAAATTAAAATTTCTAAAAATGAAATAAATGCCTTCTATACACCTCAAACATTCACTCTATAATGGAAGATTGTTGTTTTTCGCAATATTTTTTGAAATTTGGGCTCTTTTATTAACATTAACATTTGCGCTGAGGCATCTTTTAGGCTCATTTCTTGTCTCTAATGATTTCTTCAGGGTTTTATTTTGTTTATTTGATGAAAATGAACAAAAATACACGCCATGGAAACATTTTTGTTTGATTTGTGTCGAGTGAGAATTTCACCTAGAACCCAAGGGGGGGGTATTGGCACTTTTCATGGAAAAATATGAAAAATTAAAATTTCGAAAAATGAAATAAATGCCTTCTATACACCTCAAACATTCACTCTATAATGGAAGATTGTTGTTTTTCGCAATATTTTTTGAAATTTGGCCTCTTTTACTAACATTAACATTTGCGCTGAGGCATCTTTTATGCTCATTTCTTGTCTTTAATGATTTATTCTGGGTTTTATTTTGTTTATTTGATGAAAATGAACAACAATACACACCATGGAAACATTTTTGTTTGATTTGTGTCGAGTGAGAATTTCACCTAGAACCCAAAGGGGGGGGTATTGGCACTTTTCACGGAAAAATGTGAAAAATTAAAATTTCTAAAAATTAAAAAAATGCCTTCTATACACCTAAAACATTCACTCTATAATGGAAGATTGTGGTTTTTCGCAATATTTTTTTGAAATTTAGGCTCTTTTACTAACATTAACATTTGCGCTGAGGCATCTTTTATGCTCATTTCTTGTCTTTAATGATTTATTCTGGGTTTTATTTTGTTTATTTGATGAAAATGAACAAAAATACACACCATAGAAACATTTTTGTTTGATTTGTGTCGAGTGAGAATTTCACCTGGAACCCAAAGGGGGGGTATTGGCATTTTCATGGAAAAATGTGAAAAATTAACATTTCTAAAAATGAAATAAATGCCTTCTATACACCTCAAACATTCACTCTATAATGGAAAACTGTTGTTTTTCGCAATATTTTATGAAATTTGGGCTCTTTTACTAACATTAACACTTGCGCTGAGGCATCTTTTATGCTCATTTCTTGTCTTTAATGATTTAGTCTGGGTTTTATTTTGTTTATTTGATGAAAATGAACAACAATACACACCATGGAAACATTTTTGTGTTATTTGTGTCGAGTGAGAATTTCACCTAGAACCCAAAGGGGGGGTATTGGCCTTTTTCGTGGAAAAATGTGAAAAATTAAAATTTCTAAAATGAAATAAATGCCTTCTATACACCTCAAACATTCACTCTATAATGGAAGATTGTTGTTTTTCGCAATATTTTTTGAAATTTGGGCTCTTTTACTAACATTAACATTTGCGCTGAGGCATCTTTTATGCTCATTTCTTGTCTTTAATGATTTATTCTGGGTTTTATTTTGTTTATTTGATGAAAATGAACAACAATACACACCATGGAAACATTTTTGTTTGATTTGTGTCGAGTGAGAATTTCACCTAGAACCCAAAGGGGGGGGGTATTGGCACTTTTCACGGAAAAATGTTAAAAATTAAAATTTCTAAAAATTAAAAAAATGCCTTCTATACACCTAAAACATTCACTCTATAATGGAAGATTGTGGTTTTTCGCAATATTTTTTTGAAATTTGGGCTCTTTTACTAACATTAACATTTGCGCTGAGGCATCTTTTATGCTCATTTCTTGTCTTTAATGATTTATTCTGGGTTTTATTTTGTTTATTTGATGAAAATGAACAACATTACACACCATGGATACATTTTTGTTTGATTTGTGTTGAGTAAGAATTTCACCTAGAACCCAAAGGGGGGGGTATTGGCCTTTTTCGTGGAAAAATGTGAAAAATTAAAATTTCTAAAAATGAAATAAATGCCTTCTATACACCTCAAACATTCACTCTATAATGGAAGATTGTTGTTTTTCGCAATATTTTTTGAAATTTGGGCTCTTTTATTAACATTAACATTTGCGCTGAGGCATCTTTTAGGCTCATTTCTTGTCTCTAATGATTTCTTCAGGGTTTTATTTTGTTTATTTGATGAAAATGAACAAAAATACACGCCATGGAAACATTTTTGTTTGATTTGTGTCGAGTGAGAATTTCACCTAGAACCCAAGGGGGGGGTATTGGCACTTTTCATGGAAAAATATGAAAAATTAAAATTTCGAAAAATGAAATAAATGCCTTCTATACACCTCAAACATTCACTCTATAATGGAAGATTGTTGTTTTTCGCAATATTTTTTGAAATTTGGCCTCTTTTACTAACATTAACATTTGCGCTGAGGCATCTTTTATGCTCATTTCTTGTCTTTAATGATTTATTCTGGGTTTTATTTTGTTTATTTGATGAAAATGAACAACAATACACACCATGGAAACATTTTTGTTTGATTTGTGTCGAGTGAGAATTTCACCTAGAACCCAAAGGGGGGGGTATTGGCACTTTTCACGGAAAAATGTGAAAAATTAAAATTTCTAAAAATTAAAAAAATGCCTTCTATACACCTAAAACATTCACTCTATAATGGAAGATTGTGGTTTTTCGCAATATTTTTTTGAAATTTAGGCTCTTTTACTAACATTAACATTTGCGCTGAGGCATCTTTTATGCTCATTTCTTGTCTTTAATGATTTATTCTGGGTTTTATTTTGTTTATTTGATGAAAATGAACAAAAATACACACCATAGAAACATTTTTGTTTGATTTGTGTCGAGTGAGAATTTCACCTGGAACCCAAAGGGGGGGTATTGGCATTTTCATGGAAAAATGTGAAAAATTAACATTTCTAAAAATGAAATAAATGCCTTCTATACACCTCAAACATTCACTCTATAATGGAAAACTGTTGTTTTTCGCAATATTTTATGAAATTTGGGCTCTTTTACTAACATTAACACTTGCGCTGAGGCATCTTTTATGCTCATTTCTTGTCTTTAATGATTTAGTCTGGGTTTTATTTTGTTTATTTGATGAAAATGAACAACAATACACACCATGGAAACATTTTTGTGTTATTTGTGTCGAGTGAGAATTTCACCTAGAACCCAAAGGGGGGGGTTTTTGCACTTTTCACGGAAAAATGTGAAAAATTAAAATTTCTAAAAATTAAAAAAATGCCTTCTATACACCTAAAACATTCACTCTATAATGGAAGATTGTGGTTTTTCGCAATATTTTTTTGAAATTTGGGCTCTTTTACTAGCATTAACACTTGCGCTGAGGCATCTTTTATGCTCATTTCTTGTCTTTAATGATTTATTCTGGGTTTTATTTTGTTTATTTGATGAAAATGAACAACAATACACACCATGGAAACATTTTTGTTTTATTTGTGTCGAGTGAGAATTTCACCTAGAACCCAAAGAGGGGGGTTTTGGCTTTATGGGGAAAGATGTGAAAAATTAAAATTTCTAAAAATGAAATAAATGCCTTCTATACACCTCAAACATTCACTCTATAATGGAAGATTGTTGTTTTTCTCAATATTTTTTGAAATTTGGGCTCTTTTACTAACATTAACATTTGCGCTGAGGCATCTTTTAGGCTCATTTCTTGTCTTTAATGATGTATTCTGGGTTTTATTTTGTTTATTTGATGAAAATGAACAACAATACACACCATGGAAACATTTTTGTTTGATTTGTGTCGAGTGAGAATTTCACCTAGAACCCAAAGGGGGGGGTATTGGCACTTTTCACGGAAAAATGTGAAAAATTAAAATTTCTAAAAATTAAAAAAATGCCTTCTATACACCTAAAACATTCACTCTATAATGGAAGATTGTGGTTTTTCGCAATATTTTTTTGAAATTTGGGCTCTTTTACTAACATTAACACTTTCGCTGAGGCATCTTTTATGCTCATTTCTTGTCTTTAATAATTTATTCTGGGTTTTATTTTGTTTATTTGATGAAAATGAACAACAATACACACCATGGAAACATTTTTGTTTGATTTATGTCGCGTGAGAATTTCACCTAGAACCCAAAGGGGGGGGTATTGGCACTTTTATGGAAAAATGTGAAATATTAAAATTTCTAAAAATGAAATAAATGCCTTCTATACACCTCAAACATTCACTCTATAACGGAAGATTTTTGTTTTTCGCAATATTTTTTGAAATTTGGGCTCTTTTACTAACATTATCACTTGCGCTGAGGCATCTTTTATGCTCATTTCTTGTCTTTAATGATTTATTCTGGGTTTTATTTTGTTTATTTGATGAAAATGAACAACAATTCACGCCATGGAAACATTTTTGTTTGATTTGTGTCGAGTGAGAATTTCACCTAGAACCCAAAGGGGGGGGTATTGGCCTTTTTCGTGGAAAAATGTGAAAAATTAAAATTTCTAAAAATGAAATAAATGCCTTCTATACACCTCAAACATTCACTCTATAATGGAAGATTGTTGTTTTTCGCAATATTTTTTGAAATTTGGGCTCTTTTACTAACATTAACATTTGCGCTGAGGCATCTTTTATGCTCATTTCTTGTCTTAAATGATTTATTCTGGTTTTTATTTTGTTTATTTGATGAAAATGAGCAACAATACACACCATGGAAACATTTTTGTTTGATTTTTCCAGTGAGAATTTCACCTAGAACCCAAAGGGGGGGTTATTGGCACTTTTCACGGAAAAATGTGAAAAATTAAAATTTCTAAAAATTAAAAAAATGCCTTCTATACACCTAAAACATTCACTCTATAATGGAAGATTGTGGTTTTTCGCAATATTTTTTTGAAATTTGGGCTCTTTTACTAACATTAACATTTGCGCTGAGGCATCTTTTATGCTCATTTCTTGTCTTTAATGATTTATTCTGGGTTTTATTTTGTTTTTTTGATGAAAATGAACAACAATACACACCATGGAAACATTTTTGTTTGATTTGTGTCGAGTGAGAATTTCACCTAGAACCCAAAGGGGGGGGTATTGGCACTTTTCACGGAAAAATGTGAAAAATTAAAATTTCTAAAAATTAAAAAAATGCCTTCTTTACACCTAAAACATTCACTCTATAATGGAAGATTGTTGTTTTTCGCAATATTTTTTTAAATTGGGCTCTTTTACTAACATTAACATTTGCGCTGAGGCATCTTTTAGGCTCATTTCTTGTCTTTAATGATTTATTCTGGGTTTTTTTTGTTTATTTGATGAAAATGAACAACAATACACACCATGGAAACATTTTTGTATGTTTTTTGTCGAGTGAGAATTTCACCTAGAACCCAAAGGGGGGGGTATTGGCACTTTTCACGGAAAAATGTGAAAAATTAAAATTTCTAAAAATGAAATAAATGCCTTCTATACACCTCAAACATTCACTCTATAATGGAAGATAGTTGTTTTTCGCAATATTTTTTGAAATTTGGGCTCTTTTACTAACATTAACATTTGCGCTGAGGCATCTTTTATGCTTATTTCTTGTCTTTAATGATTTATTCTGGGTTTTATTTTGTTTATTTGATGAAAATGAACAACAATACACACCATGGAAACATATTTGTTTGATTTGTGTTGAGTGAGAATTTCACCTAGAACCCAAAGGGGGGGGGTATTGGCCTTTTTCGTGGAAAAATGTGAAAAATTAAAATTTCTAAAAATGAAATAAATGCCTTCTATACACCTCAAACATTCACTCTATAACGGAAGATTTTTGTTTTTCGCAATATTTTTTGAAATTTGGGCTCTTTTACTAACATTATCACTTGCGCTGAGGCATCTTTTAGGCTCATTTCTTGTCTTTAATGATTTATTCTGGGTTTTATTTTGTTTATTTGATGAAAATGAACAACAATTCACGCCATGGAAACATTTTTGTTTGATTTGTGTCGAGTGAGAATTTCACCTAGAACCCAAAGGGGGGGTATTGGCCTTTTTCGTGGAAAAATGTGAAAAATTAAAATTTCTAAAAATGAAATAAATGCCTTCTATACACCTCAAACATTCACTCTATAATGGAAGATTGTTGTTTTTCGCAATATTTTTTGAAATTTGGGCTCTTTTACTAACATTAACATTTGCGCTGAGGCATCTTTTATGCTCATTTCTTGTCTTTAATGATTTATTCTGGGTTTTATTTTGTTTATTTGATGAAAATGAACAACAATACACACCATGGAAACATTTTTGTTTGATTTGTGTTGAGTGAGAATTTCACCTAGAACCCAAAGGGGGGGGTATTGGCACTTTTATGGAAAAATGTGAAATATTAAAATTTCTAAAAATGAAATAAATGCCTTCTATACACCTCAAACATTCACTCTATAACGGAAGATTTTTGTTTTTCGCAATATTTTTTGAAATTTGGGCTCTTTTACTAACATTATCACTTGCGCTGAGGCATCTTTTATGCTCATTTCTTGTCTTTAATGATTTATTCTGGGTTTTATTTTGTTTATTTGATGAAAATGAACAACAATTCACGCCATGGAAACATTTTTGTTTGATTTGTGTCGAGTGAGAATTTCACCTAGAACCCAAAGGGGGGGGTATTGGCCTTTTTCGTGGAAAAATGTGAAAAATTAAAATTTCTAAAAATGAAATAAATGCCTTCTATACACCTCAAACATTCACTCTATAATGGAAGATTGTTGTTTTTCGCAATATTTTTTTAAATTGGGCTCTTTTACTAACATTAACATTTGCGCTGAGGCATCTTTTATGCTCATTTCTTGTCTTAAATGATTTATTCTGGTTTTTATTTTGTTTATTTGATGAAAATGAGCAACAATACACACCATGGAAACATTTTTGTTTGATTTTTCCAGTGAGAATTTCACCTAGAACCCAAAGGGGGGGGTATTGGCACTTTTCACGGAAAAATGTGAAAAATTAAAATTTCTAAAAATTAAAAAAATGCCTTCTATACACCTAAAACATTCACTCTATAATGGAAGATTGTGGTTTTTCGCAATATTTTTTTGAAATTTGGGCTCTTTTACTAACATTAACATTTGCGCTGAGGCATCTTTTATGCTCATTTCTTGTCTTTAATGATTTATTCTGGGTTTTATTTTGTTTTTTTGATGAAAATGAACAACAATACACACCATGGAAACATTTTTGTTTGATTTGTGTCGAGTGAGAATTTCACCTAGAACCCAAAGGGGGGGGTATTGGCACTTTTCACGGAAAAATGTGAAAAATTAAAATTTCTAAAAATTAAAAAAATGCCTTCTTTACACCTAAAACATTCACTCTATAATGGAAGATTGTTGTTTTTCGCAATATTTTTTTAAATTGGGCTCTTTTACTAACATTAACATTTGCGCTGAGGCATCTTTTAGGCTCATTTCTTGTCTTTAATGATTTATTCTGGGTTTTTTTTTGTTTATTTGATGAAAATGAACAACAATACACACCATGGAAACATTTTTGTATGTTTTTTGTCGAGTGAGAATTTCACCTAGAACCCAAAGGGGGGGGTATTGGCACTTTTCACGGAAAAATGTGAAAAATTAAAATTTCTAAAAATGAAATAAATGCCTTCTATACACCTCAAACATTCACTCTATAATGGAAGATAGTTGTTTTTCGCAATATTTTTTGAAATTTGGGCTCTTTTACTAACATTAACATTTGCGCTGAGGCATCTTTTATGCTTATTTCTTGTCTTTAATGATTTATTCTGGGTTTTATTTTGTTTATTTGATGAAAATGAACAACAATACACACCATGGAAACATATTTGTTTGATTTGTGTTGAGTGAGAATTTCACCTAGAACCCAAAGGGGGGGGTATTGGCCTTTTTCGTGGAAAAATGTGAAAAATTAAAATTTCTAAAAATGAAATAAATGCCTTCTATACACCTCAAACATTCACTCTATAACGGAAGATTTTTGTTTTTCGCAATATTTTTTGAAATTTGGGCTCTTTTACTAACATTATCACTTGCGCTGAGGCATCTTTTATGCTCATTTCTTGTCTTTAATGATTTATTCTGGGTTTTATTTTGTTTATTTGATGAAAATGAACAACAATTCACGCCATGGAAACATTTTTGTTTGATTTGTGTCGAGTGAGAATTTCACCTAGAACCCAAAGGGGGGGGTATTGGCCTTTTTCGTGGAAAAATGTGAAAAATTAAAATTTCTAAAAATGAAATAAATGCCTTCTATACACCTCAAACATTCACTCTATAATGGAAGATTGTTGTTTTTCGCAATATTTTTTGAAATTTGGGCTCTTTTACTAACATTAACATTTGCGCTGAGGCATCTTTTATGCTCATTTCTTGTCTTGAATGATTTATTCTGGTTTTTATTTTGTTTATTTGATGAAAATGAGCAACAATACACACCATGGAAACATTTTTGTTTGATTTTTCCAGTGAGAATTTCACCTAGAACCCAAAGGGGGGGGTATTGGCACTTTTCACGGAAAAATGTGAAAAATTAATATTTCTAAAAATTAAAAAAATGCCTTCTATACACCTAAAACATTCACTCTATAATGGAAGATTGTGGTTTTTCGCAATATTTTTTTGAAATTTGGGCTCTTTTACTAACATTAACATTTGCGCTGAGGCATCTTTTATGCTCATTTCTTGTCTTTAATGATTTATTCTGGGTTTTATTTTGTTTTTTTGGATGAAAATGAACAACAATACACACCATGGAAACATTTTTGTTTGATTTGTGTCGAGTGAGAATTTCACCTAGAACCCAAAGGGGGGGGTATTGGCACTTTTCACGGAAAAATGTGAAAAATTAAAATTTCTAAAAATTAAAAAAATGCCTTCTATACACCTAAAACATTCACTCTATAATGGAAGATTGTTGTTTTTCGCAATATTTTTTTAAATTGGGCTCTTTTACTAACATTAACATTTGCGCTGAGGCATCTTTTAGGCTCATTTCTTGTCTTTAATGATTTATTCTGGTTTTTTTTTGTTTATTTGATGAAAATGAACAACAATACACACCATGGAAACATTTTTGTTTGTTTTTTGTCGAGTGAGAATTTCACCTAGAACCCAAAGGGGGGGTATTGGGACTTTTCATGGAAAAATGTGAAAAATTAAAATTTCTAAAAATGAAAAAAATGCCTTCTATACACCACAAACATTCACTCTATAATGGAAGATTGTTGTTTTTCGCAATATTTTTTGAAATTTGAGCTCTTTTACTAACATAAACACTTGCGCTGAGGCATCTTTTATGTTCATTTCTTGTCTTTAATGATTTATTCTGGCTTTTATTTTGTTTATTTGATGAAAATGAACAACAATACACACCATGGAAACATTTTTGTATGATATGTGTCGAGGAAAACTTTCACCTAGAACCCAAAGGGGGGGGTATTGGCACTTTTATGGAAAAATGTGAAATATTAAAATTTCTAAAAATGA
This sequence comes from Hetaerina americana, assembly GCF_022747635.1. Taxonomy (NCBI): domain Eukaryota; kingdom Metazoa; phylum Arthropoda; class Insecta; order Odonata; family Calopterygidae; genus Hetaerina; species Hetaerina americana. The sequence goes on along the minus strand of NW_027287070.1, from coordinate 121,090 downwards.
AATAAATGCCTTCTATACACCTCAAACATTCACTCTATAATGGAAGATAGTTGTTTTTCGCAATATTTTTTGAAATTTGGGCTCTTTTACTAACATTAACATTTGCGCTGAGGCATCTTTTATGCTTATTTCTTGTCTTTAATGATTTATTCTGGGTTTTATTTTGTTTATTTGATGAAAATGAACAACAATACACACCATGGAAACATTTTTGTTTGATTTGTGTTGAGTGAGAATTTCATCTAGAACCCAAAGGGGGGGGGTATTGGCCTTTTTCGTGGAAAAATGTGAAAAATTAAAATTTCTAAAAATGAAATAAATGCCTTCTATACACCTCAAACATTCACTCTATAATGGAAGATAGTTGTTTTTCGCAATATTTTTTGAAATTTGGGCTCTTTTACTAACATTAACATTTGCGCTGAGGCATCTTTTATGCTCATTTCTTGTCTTTAATGATTTATTCTGGGTTTTATTTTGTTTATTTGATGAAAATGAGCAACAATACACACCATGGAAACATTTTTGTTTGATTTTTCCAGTAAGAATTTCACCTAGAACCCAAAGGGGGGGGTATTGGCACTTTTCACGGAAAAATGTGAAAAATTAAAATTTCTAAAAATTAAAAAAATGCCTTCTATACACCTAAAACATTCACTCTATAATGGAAGATTGTGGTTTTTCGCAATATTTTTTTGAAATTTGGGCTCTTTTACTAACATTAACATTTGCGCTGAGGCATCTTTTATGCTCATTTCTTGTCTTTAATGATTTATTCTGGGTTTTATTTTGTTTATTTGATGAAAATGAACAACAATACACACCATGGAAACATTTTTGTGTTATTTGTGTCGAGTGAGAATTTCACCTAGAACCCAAAGGGGGGGGTATTGGCACTTTTCACGGAAAAATGTGAAAAATTAAAATTTCTAAAAATTAAAAAAATGCCTTCTATACACCTAAAACATTCACTCTATAATGGAAGATTGTGGTTTTTCGCAATATTTTTTTGAAATTTGGGCTCTTTTACTAACATTAACATTTGCGCTGAGGCATCTTTTATGCTCATTTCTTGTCTTTAATGATTTATTCTGGGTTTTATTTTGTTTATTTGATGAAAATGAACAACAATACACACCATGAAAACATTTTTGTTTTATTTGTGTCGAGTGAGAATTTCACCTAGAACCCAAAGGGGGGGGTATTGGCCTTTTTCGTGGAAAAATGTGAAAAATTAAAATTTCTAAAAATGAAATAAATGCCTTCTATACACCTCAAACATTCACTCTATAATGGAAGATTGTTGTTTTTCGCAGTATTTTTTGAAATTTGGGCTCTTTTACTAACATTAACTCTTGCGCTGAGGCATCTTTTATGCTCATTTCTTGTCTTTAATGATTTATTCTGGGTTTTATTTTGTGGGTATTGGCACTTTTCGTGGAAAAAGGTTAAAAATTAAAATTTCTAAAAATGAAATAAATGCCTTCTATACACCTCAAACATTCACTCTATAATGGAAGATTGTTGTTTTTCGCAATATTTTTTGAAATTTGGGCTCTTTTACTAACATTAACATTTGCGCTGAGGCATTTTTTATGCTCATTTCTTGTCTTTTATGATTTATTCTGGGTTTTATTTTGTTTATTTGATGAAAATGAACAACAATACACACCATGGAAACATTTTTGTTTGATTTGTGTCGAGTGAGAATTTCACCTAGAACCCAAAGGGGGGGGTATTGGCACTTTTCACGGAAAAATGTGAAAAATTAAAATTTCTAAAAATTAAAAAAATGCCTTCTATACACCTAAAACATTCACTCTATAATGGAAGATTGTGGTTTTAGGCAATATTTTTTTGAAATTTGGGCTCTTTTACTAACATTAACATTTGCGCTGAGGCATCTTTTATGCTCATTTCTTGTCTTTAATGATTTATTCTGGGTTTTATTTTGTTTATTTGATGAAAATGAACAACAATACACACCATGGAAACATTTTTGTTTGATTTGTGTTGAGTGAGAATTTCACCTAGAACCCAAAGGGGGGGTATTGGCCTTTTTCGTGGAAAAATGTGAAAAATTAAAATTTCTAAAAATGAAATAACTGCCTTCTATACACCTCAAACATTCACTCTATAATGGAAGATTGTTGTTTTTCGCAATATTTTTTGAAATTTGGGCTCTTTTACTAACATTAACATTTGCGCTGAGGCATCTTTTAAGCTCATTTCTTGTCATTAATGATTTATTCTGGGTTTTATTTTGTTTATTTGATGAAAATGAACAACAATACACACCAGGGAAACATTTTTGTTTGATTTGTGTCGAGTGAGAATTTCACCTAGAACCCAAAGGGGGGGGTATTGGCCTTTTTCGTGGAAAAATGTGAAAAATTAAAATTTCTAAAAATGAAATAAATGCCTTCTATACACCTCAAACATTCACTCTATAATGGAAGATTGTTGTTTTTCGCAATATTTTTTGAAATTTGGGCTCTTTTACTAACATTAACATTTGCGCTGATGCATCTTTTAGGCTCATTTCATGTCTCTAATGATTTATTCTGGGTTTTATTTTGTTTATTTGATGAAAATGAACAACAATACACGCCATGGAAACATTTTTGTTTTATTTGTGTCGAGTGAGAATTTCACCTAGAACCCAAAGGGGGGGGTATTGGCCTTTTTCGTGGAAAAATGTGAAAAATTAAAATTTCTAAAAATGAAATAAATGCCTTCTATACACCTCAAACATTCACTCTATAATGGAAGATTGTTGTTTTTCGCAGTATTTTTTGAAATTTGGGCTCTTTTACTAACATTAACTCTTGCGCTGAGGCATCTTTTATGCTCATTTCTTGTCTTTAATGATTTATTCTGGGTTTTATTTTGTTTATTTGATGAAAATGAACAACAATACACACCATGGAAACATTTTTGTTTGATTTGTGTTGAGTGAGAATTTCATCTAGAACCCAAAGGGGGGGGTATTGGCCTTTTTCGTGGAAAAATGTGAAAAATTAAAATTTCTAAAAATGAAATAAATGCCTTCTATACACCTCAAACATTCACTCTATAATGGAAGATAGTTGTTTTTCGCAATATTTTTTGAAATTTGGGCTCTTTTACTAACATTAACATTTGCGCTGAGGCATCTTTTATGCTCATTTCTTGTCTTTAATGATTTATTCTGGGTTTTATTTTGTTTATTTGATGAAAATGAGCAACAATACACACCATGGAAACATTTTTGTTTGATTTTTCCAGTAAGAATTTCACCTAGAACCCAAAGGGGGGGGTATTGGCACTTTTCACGGAAAAATGTGAAAAATTAAAATTTCTAAAAATTAAAAAAATGCCTTCTATACACCTAAAACATTCACTCTATAATGGAAGATTGTGGTTTTTCGCAATATTTTTTTGAAATTTGGGCTCTTTTACTAACATTAACATTTGCGCTGAGGCATCTTTTATGCTCATTTCTTGTCTTTAATGATTTATTCTGGGTTTTATTTTGTTTATTTGATGAAAATGAACAACAATACACACCATGGAAACATTTTTGTGTTATTTGTGTCGAGTGAGAATTTCACCTAGAACCCAAAGGGGGGGGGTATTGGCACTTTTCACGGAAAAATGTGAAAAATTAAAATTTCTAAAAATTAAAAAAATGCCTTCTATACACCTAAAACATTCACTCTATAATGGAAGATTGTGGTTTTTCGCAATATTTTTTTGAAATTTGGGCTCTTTTACTAACATTAACATTTGCGCTGAGGCATCTTTTATGCTCATTTCTTGTCTTTAATGATTTATTCTGGGTTTTATTTTGTTTATTTGATGAAAATGAACAACAATACACACCATGGAAACATTTTTGTTTTATTTGTGTCGAGTGAGAATTTCACCTAGAACCCAAAGGGGGGGGTATTGGCCTTTTTCGTGGAAAAATGTGAAAAATTAAAATTTCTAAAAATGAAATAAATGCCTTCTATACACCTCAAACATTCACTCTATAATGGAAGATTGTTGTTTTTCGCAGTATTTTTTGAAATTTGGGCTCTTTTACTAACATTAACTCTTGCGCTGAGGCATCTTTTATGCTCATTTCTTGTCTTTAATGATTTATTCTGGGTTTTATTTTGTGGGTATTGGCACTTTTCGTGGAAAAATGTTAAAAATTAAAATTTCTAAAAATGAAATAAATGCCTTCTATACACCTCAAACATTCCGTCTATAATGGAAGATTGTTGTTTTTCGCAATATTTTTTGAAATTTGGGCTCTTTTACTAACATTAACATTTGCGCTGAGGCATCTTTTATGCTCATTTCTTGTCTTTAATGATTTATTCTGGGTTTTATTTTGTTTATTTGATGAAAATGAGCAACAATACACACCATGGAAACATTTTTGTTTGATTTTTCCAGTGAGAATTTCACCTAGAACCCAAAGGGGGGCATTGGCACTTTTCACGGAAAAATGTGAAAAATTAAAATTTCTAAAAATTAAAAAAATGCCTTCTATTCACCTAAAACATTCACTCTATAATGGAAGATTGTGGTTTTTCGCAATATTTTTTTGAAATTTGGGCTATTTTACTAACATTAACATTTGCGCTGAGGCATCTTTTATGCTCATTTCTTGTCTTTAATGATTTATTCTGGGTTTTATTTTGTTTATTTGATGAAAATGAACAACAATACACACCATGGAAACATTTTTGTTTGATTTGTGTCGAGTGAGAATTTCACCTAGAACCCAAAGGGGGGGTATTGGCACTTTTCACAGAAAAATGTGAAAAATTAAAATTTCTAAAAATTAAAAAAATGCCTTCTATACACCTAAAACATTCACTCTACAATGGAAGATTGTGGTTTTTCGCAATGTTTTTTTGAAATTTGGGCTCTTTTACTAACACTTACATTTGCGCTGAGGCATCTTTTATGCTCATTTCTTGTCTTTAATGATTTATTCTGGGTTTTATTTTGTTTATTTGATGAAAAGTAACAACAATACACACCATGGAAACATTTTTGTTTGATTTGTGTTGAGTGAGAATTTCACCTAGAACCCAAAGGGGGGTTTTGGCCTTTTTCGTGGAAAAATGTGAAAAATTAAAATTTCTAAAAATGAAATAAATGCCTTCTATACACCTCAAACATTCACTCTATAATGGAAGATTGTTGTTTTTCGCAATATTTTTTCAAATTTGGGCTCTTTTACATACATTAACTTTTGCGCTGAGGCATCTTTTAGGCTCATTTCTTGCCTTTAATGATTTATTCTGGGTTTTATTTTGTTTATTTGATGAAAATGAACAACAATACACACCATGGAAACATTTTTGTTTGATTTGTGTCGAGTGAGAATTTCACCTAGAACCCAAAGGGGGGGGTATTTGCACTTTTCACAGAAAAATTTGAAAAATTAAAATTTCTAAAAATTAAAAAAATGCCTTCTATACACCTAAAACATTCACTCTATAAGGGAAGATTGTGGTTTTTCGCAATGTTTTTTTGAAATTTGGGCTCTTTTACTAACACTAACATTTGCGCTGAGGCATCTTTTATGCTCATTTCTTGTCTTTAATGATTTATTCTGGGTTTTATTTTGTTTATTTGATGAAAATGAACAACATTACACACCATGGATACATTTTTGTTTGATTTGTGTTGAGTGAGAATTTCATCTAGAACCCAAAGGGGGGTTTTGGCCTTTTTCGTGGAAAAATGTGAAAAATTAAAATTTCTAAAATGAAATAAATACCTTCTATACACCTCAAACATTCACTCTATAATGGAAGATTGTTGTTTTTCGCAATATTTTTTGAAATTTGGGCTCTTTTACTAACATTAACATTTGCGCTGAGGCATCTTTTATGCTCATTTCTTGTCTTTAATGATTTATTCTGGGTTTTATTTTGTTTATTTGATGAAAATGAGCACCAATACACACCATGGAAACATTTTTGTTTGATTTTTCCAGTGAGAATTTCACCTAGAACCCAAAGGGGGGGGTATTGGCACTTTTCACGGAAAAATGTGAAAAATTAAAATTTCTAAAAATGAAATAAATGCCCTCTATACACCTAAAACATTCACTCTATAATGGAAGATTGTGGTTTTTCGCAATATTTTTTTGAAATTTGGGCTCTTTTACTAACATTAACATTTGCGCTGAGGCATCTTTTATGCTCATTTCTTGTCTTTAATGATTTATTCTGGGTTTTATTTTGTTTATTTGATGAAAATGAACAACAATACACACCATGGAAACATTTTTGTTTGATTTGTGTCGAGTGAGAATTTCACCTAGAACCCAAAGGGGGGGGTATTGGCCTTTTTCTTGGAAAAATGTGAAAAATTAAAATTTCTAAAAATGAAATAAATGCCTTCTATACACCTCAAACATTCACTCTATAATGGAAGATTCTTGTTTTTTCGCAATATTTTTTGAAATTTTGGCTCTTTTACTAACATTAACACTTGCGCTGAGGCATCTTTTATCCTCATTTCTTGTCTTTAATGATTTATTCTGGGTTTTATTTTGTTTATTTGATGAAAATGAACAACAATACACACCATGGAAACATTTTTGTTTGATTTGTGTCGAGTGAGAATTTCACTTAGAACCCAAAGGGGGGGGTATTGGCCTTTTTCGTGGAAAAATGTGAAAAATTAAAATTTCTAGAAATGAAATAAATGCCTTCTATACACCTCAAACATTCACTCTATGATGGAAGATTGTTGTTTTTCGCAATATTTTTTGAAATTTGGGCTCTTTTACTAACATTAACTTTTCGCTGAGGCATCTTTTAGGCTCATTTCTTGCCTTTAATGATTTATTCTGGGTTTTATTTTGTTTATTTGATGACAATGAACAACAATACACACCATGGAAACATTTTTGTTTGATTTGTGTCGAGTGAGAATTTCACCTAGAACTCAAAGGGTATTGGCCTTTTTCGTGGAAAAATGTGAAAAATTAAAATTTCTAAAAATGAAATAAATGCCTTCTATACACCTCAAACATTCACTCTATAATGGAAGATTCTTGTTTTTCGCAATATTTTTTGAAATTTTGGCTCTTTTACTAACATTAACACTTGCGCTGAGGCATCTTTTATCCTCATTTCTTGTCTTTAATGATTTATTCTGGGTTTTATTTTGTTTATTTGATGAAAATGAACAACAATACACACCATGGAAACATTTTTGTTTGATTTGTGTCGAGTGAGAATTTCACTTAGAACCCAAAGGGGGGGGTATTGGCCTTTTTCGTGGAAAAATGTGAAAAATTAAAATTTCTAGAAATGAAATAAATGCCTTCTATACACCTCAAACATTCACTCTATGATGGAAGATTGTTGTTTTTCGCAATATTTTTTGAAATTTGGGCTCTTTTACTAACATTAACTTTTGCGCTGAGGCATCTTTTAGGCTCATTTCTTGCCTTTAATGATTTATTCTGGGTTTTATTTTGTTTATTTGATGACAATGAACAACAATACACACCATGGAAACATTTTTGTTTGATTTGTGTCGAGTGAGAATTTCACCTAGAACTCAAAGGGTATTGGCACTTTTCACGGAAAAATGTGAAAAATTAAAATTTCTAAAAATTAAAAAAATGCCTTCTATACACCTAAAACATTCACTCTATAATGGAAGATTGTGGTTTTTCGCAATATTTTTTTGAAATTTGGGCTCCTTTACTAACATTAACATTTGCGCTGAGGCATCTTTTATGCTCATTTCTTGTCTTTAATGATTTATTCTGGGTTTTATTTTGTTTATTTGATGAAAATGAACAACAATACACACCATGGAAACATTTTTGTTTTATTTGTGTCGAGTGAGAATTTCACCTAGAACCCAAAGGGGGGGGTATTGGCCTTTTTCGTGGAAAAATGTGAAAAATTAAAATTTCTAAAAATGAAATAAATGCCTTCTATACACCTCAAACATTCACTCTATAATGGAAGATTGTTGTTTTTCGCAGTATTTTTTGAAATTTGGGCTCTTTTACTAACATTAACTCTTGCGCTGAGGCATCTTTTATGCTCATTTCTTGTCTTTAATGATTTATTCTGGGTTTTATTTTGTGGGTATTGGCACTTTTCGTGGAAAAATGTTAAAAATTAAAATTTCTAAAAATGATATAAATGCCTTCTATACACCTCAAACATTCCGTCTATAACGGAAGATTGTTGTTTTTCGCAATATTTTTTGAAATTTGGGCTCTTTTACTAACATTAACATTTGCGCTGAGGCATCTTTTATGCTCATTTCTTGTCTTTAATGATTTATTCTGGGTTTTATTTTGTTTATTTGATGAAAATGAGCAACAATACACACCATGGAAACATTTTTGTTTGATTTTTCCAGTGAGAATTTCACCTAGAACCAAAAGGGGGGGGTATTGGCACTTTTCACGGAAAAATGTGAAAAATTACCATTTCTAAAAATTAAAAAAAATGCCTTCTATACACCTAAAACATTCACTCTATAATGGAAGATTGTGGTTTTTCGCAATATTTTTTTGAAATTTGGGCTATTTTACTAACATTAACATTTGCGCTGAGGCATCTTTTATGCTCATTTCTTGTCTTTAATGATTTATTCTGGGTTTTATTTTGTTTATTTGATGAAAATGAACAACAATACACACCATGGAAACATTTTTTTTTGATTTGTGTCGAGTGAGAATTTCACCTAGAACCCAAAGGGGGGGGTATTGGCACTTTTCACAGAAAAATGTGAAAAATTAAAATTTCTAAAAATTAAAAAAATGCCTTCTATACACCTAAAACATTCACTCTACAATGGAAGATTGTGGTTTTTCGCAATGTTTTTTTGAAATTTGGGCTCTTTTACTAACACTTACATTTGCGCTGAGGCATCTTTTATGCTCATTTCTTGTCTTTAATGATTTATTTTGGGTTTTATTTTGTTTATTTGATGAAAAGTAACAACAATACACACCATGGAAACATTTTTGTTTGATTTGTGTTGAGTGAGAATTTCACCTAGAACCCAAAGGGGGGTTTTGGCCTTTTTCGTGGAAAAATGTGAAAAATTAAAATTTCTAAAAATGAAATAAATGCCTTCTATACACCTCAAACATTCACTCTATAATGGAAGATTGTTGTTTTTCGCAATATTTTTTCAAATTTGGGCTCTTTTACTAACATTAACTTTTGCGCTGAGGCATCTTTTAGGCTCATTTCTTGCCTTTAATGATTTATTCTGGGTTTTATTTTGTTTATTTGATGAAAATGAACAACAATACACACCATGGAAACATTTTTGTTTGATTTTTGTCGAGTGAGAATTTCACCTAGAACCCAAAGGGGGGGGTATTGGCACTTTTCACAGAAAAATTTGAAAATTAAAATTTCTAAAAATTAAAAAAATGCCTTCTATACACCTAAAACATTCACTCTATAAGGGAAGATTGTGGTTTTTCGCAATGTTTTTTTGAAATTTGGGCTCTTTTACTAACACTAACATTTGCGCTGAGGCATCTTTTATGCTCATTTCTTGTCTTTAATGATTTATTCTGGGTTTTATTTTGTTTATTTGATGAAAATGAACAACAATACACACCATGGAAACATTTTTGTTTGATTTGTGTTGAGTGAGAATTTCATCTAGAACCCAAAGGGGGGTTTTGGCCTTTTTCGTGGAAAAATGTGAAAAATTAAAATTTCTAAAAATGAAATAAATGCCTTCTATACACCTCAAACATTCACTCTATAATGGAAGATTGTTGTTTTTTCGCAATATTTTTTGAAATTTGGGCTCTTTTACTAACATTAACATTTGCGCTGAGGCATCTTTTATGCTCATTTCTTGTCTTTAATGATTTATTCTGGGTTTTATTTTGTTTATTTGATGAAAATGAGCAACAATACACACCATGGAAACATTTTTGTTTGATTTTTGTCGAGTGAGAATTTCACCTAGAACCCAAAGGGGGGGGTATTGGCACTTTTCACAGAAAAATTTGAAAAATTAAAATTTCTAAAAATTAAAAAAATGCCTTCTATACACCTAAAACATTCACTCTATAAGGGAAGATTGTGGTTTTTCGCAATGTTTTTTTGAAATTTGGGCTCTTTTACTAACACTAACATTTGCGCTGAGGCATCTTTTATGCTCATTTCTTGTCTTTAATGATTTATTCTGGGTTTTATTTTGTTTATTTGATGAAAATGAACAACAATACACACCATGGAAACATTTTTGTTTGATTTGTGTTGAGTGAGAATTTCATCTAGAACCCAAAGGGGGGTATTGGCACTTTTCACGGAAAAATGTGAAAAATTAAAATTTCTAAAAATGAAATAAATGCCTTCTATACACCTAAAACATTCACTCTATAATGGAAGATTGTGGTTTTTCGCAATATTTTTTTGAAATTTGGGCTCTTTTACTAACATTACCATTTGCGCTGAGGCATCTTTTATGCTCATTTCTTGTCTTTAATGATTTATTCTGGGTTTTATTTTGTTTATTTGATGAAAATGAACAACAATACACACCATGGAAACATTTTTGTTTGATTTGTGCTGAGTGAGAATTTCACCTAGAACCCAAAGGGGGGGGTATTGGCCTTTTTCGTGGAAAAATGTGAAAAATTAAAATTTCTAAAAATGAAATAAATGCCTTCTATACACCTCAAACATTCACTCTATAATGGAAGATTCTTGTTTTTCGCAATATTTTTTGAAATTTTGGCTCTTTTACTAACATTAACACTTGCGCTGAGGCATCTTTTATCCTCATTTCTTGTCTTTAATGATTTATTCTGGGTTTTATTTTGTTTATTTGATGAAAATGAACAACAATACACACCATGGAAACATTTTTGTTTGATTTGTGTCGAGTGAGAATTTCACTTAGAACCCAAAGGGGGGGGGTATTGGCCTTTTTCGTGGAAAAATGTGAAAAATTAAAATTTCTAGAAATGAAATAAATGCCTTCTATACACCTCAAACATTCACTCTATGATGGAAGATTGTTGTTTTTCGCAATATTTTTTGAAATTTGGGCTCTTTTACTAACATTAACTTTTCGCTGAGGCATCTTTTAGGCTCATTTCTTGCCTTTAATGATTTATTCTGGGTTTTATTTTGTTTATTTGATGACAATGAACAACAATACACACCATGGAAACATTTTTGTTTGATTTGTGTCGAGTGAGAATTTCACCTAGAACTCAAAGGGTATTGGCCTTTTTCGTGGAAAAATGTGAAAAATTAAAATTTCTAAAAATGAAATAAATGCCTTCTATACACCTCAAACATTCACTCTATAATGGAAGATTCTTGTTTTTCGCAATATTTTTTGAAATTTTGGCTCTTTTACTAACATTAACACTTGCGCTGAGGCATCTTTTATCCTCATTTCTTGTCTTTAATGATTTATTCTGGGTTTTATTTTGTTTATTTGATGAAAATGAACAACAATACACACCATGGAAACATTTTTGTTTGATTTGTGTCGAGTGAGAATTTCACTTAGAACCCAAAGGGGGGGGTATTGGCCTTTTTCGTGGAAAAATGTGAAAAATTAAAATTTCTAGAAATGAAATAAATGCCTTCTATACACCTCAAACATTCACTCTATGATGGAAGATTGTTGTTTTTCGCAATATTTTTTGAAATTTGGGCTCTTTTACTAACATTAACTTTTGCGCTGAGGCATCTTTTAGGCTCATTTCTTGCCTTTAATGATTTATTCTGGGTTTTATTTTGTTTATTTGATGACAATGAACAACAATACACACCATGGAAACATTTTTGTTTGATTTGTGTCGAGTGAGAATTTCACCTAGAACTCAAAGGGTATTGGCACTTTTCACGGAAAAATGTGAAAAATTAAAATTTCTAAAAATTAAAAAAATGCCTTCTATACACCTAAAACATTCACTCTATAATGGAAGATTGTGGTTTTTCGCAATATTTTTTTGAAATTTGGGCTCTTTTACTAACATTAACACTTGCGCTGAGGCATCTTTTATGCTCATTTCTTGTCTTTAATGATTTATTCTGGGTTTTATTTTGTTTATTTGATGAAAATGAACAACAATACACACCATTGAAGCATTTTTGTTTGATTTGTGTTGAGTGAGAATTTCACCTAGAACCCAAAGGGGGGGGTATTGGCCTTTTTCGTGGAAAAATGTGAAAAATTAAAATTTCTAAAAATGAAATAAATGCCTTCTATACACCTCAAACATTCTCTCTATAATGGAAGATTGTTGTTTTTCGCAATATTTTTTGAAATTTGGGCTCTTTTACTAACATTAACATTTGCGCTGAGGCATCTTTTAGGCTCATTTCTTGTCTTTAAAGATTTATTCTGGGTTTTATTTTGTTTATTTGATGAAAATGAACAACAATACACACCATGGAAACATTTTTGTTTGATTTGTGTTGAGTGAGAATTTCACCTAGAACCCAAAAGGGGGGGTATATGCCTTTTTCGTGGAAAAATGTGGAAATTAAAATTTCTAAAAATGAAATAAATGCCTTCTATACACTTCAAACATTCACTCTATAATGGAAGATTGTTGTTTTTCGCAATACTTTTTGAAATTTGGGCTCTTTTACTAACATTAACATTTGCGCTGAAGCATCTTTTATGCTCATTTCTTGTCTTTAATGATTTATTCTGGGTTTTATTTTGTTTATTTGATGAAAATGAACAACAATACACACCATATAAACATTTTTGTTCAATTTGTGTGGAGTGAGAATTTCACCTAGAACCCAAAGGGGGGGTATTGGCACTTTTCATGGAAAAATGTGAAAAATTAAAATTTCTAAAAATGAAATAAATGCCTTCTATACACCTAAAACATTCACTCTATAATGGAAGATTGTGGTTTTTCGCAATATTTTTTTGAAATTTGGGCTCTTTTACTAACATTAACATTTGCGCTGAGGCATCTTTTATGCTCATTTCTTGTCTTTAATGATTTATTCTGGGTTTTATTTTTTTTATTTGATGAAAATGAACAACAATACACACCATGGAAACATTTTTGTTTGATTTGTGTCGAGTGAGAATTTCACCTAGAACCCAAAGGGGGGGGTATTGGCACTTATCACGGAAAAATGTGAAAAATTAAAATGTCTAAAAATTAAAAAAATTCCTTCTATACACCTAAAACATTCACTCTATTATGGAAGATTGTGGTTTTTCGCAATATTTTTTTGAAATTTGGGCTATTTTACTAACATTAACATTTGCGCTGAGGCATCTTTTATGCTCATTTCTTGTCTTTAATGATTTATTCTGGGTTTTATTTTGTTTATTTGATGAAAATGAACAACAATACACACCATGGAAACATTTTTGTTTGATTTGTGTCGAGTGAGAATTTCACCTAGAACCCAAAGGGGGGGGTATTGGCACTTTTCACAGAAAAATTTGAAAAATTAAAATTTCTAAAAATTAAAAAAATGCCTTCTATACACCTAAAACATTCACTCTATAAGGGAAGATTGTGGTTTTTCGCAATGTTTTTTTGAAATTTGGGCTCTTTTACTAACACTAACATTTGCGCTGAGGCATCTTTTATGCTCATTTCTTGTCTTTAATGATTTATTCTGGGTTTTATTTTGTTTATTTGATGAAAATGAACAACAATACACAACATGGAAACATTTTTGTTTGATTTGTGTTGAGTGAGAATTTCATCTAGAACCCAAAGGGGGGTTTTGGCCTTTTTCGTGGAAAAATGTGAAAAATTAAAATTTCTAAAAATGAAATAAATACCTTCTATACACCTCAAACATTCACTCTATAATGGAAGATTGTTGTTTTTCGCAATATTTTTTGAAATTTGGGCTCTTTTACTAACATTAACATTTGCGCTGAGGCATCTTTTATGCTCATTTCTTGTCTTTAATGATTTATTCTGGGTTTTATTTTGTTTATTTGATGAAAATGAGCACCAATACACACCATGGAAACATTTTTGTTTGATTTTTCCAGTGAGAATTTCACCTAGAACCCAAAGGGGGGGGTATTGGCACTTTTCACGGAAAAATGTGAAAAATTAAAATTTCTAAAAATGAAATAAATGCCCTCTATACACCTAAAACATTCACTCTATAATGGAAGATTGTGGTTTTTCGCAATATTTTTTTGAAATTTGGGCTCTTTTACTAACATTAACATTTGCGCTGAGGCATCTTTTATGCTCATTTCTTGTCTTTAATGATTTATTCTGGGTTTTATTTTGTTTATTTGATGAAAATGAACAACAATACACACCATGGAAACATTTTTGTTTGATTTGTGTCGAGTGAGAATTTCACCTAGAACCCAAAGGGGGGGGTATTGGCCTTTTTCTTGGAAAAATGTGAAAAATTAAAATTTCTAAAAATGAAATAAATGCCTTCTATACACCTCAAACATTCACTCTATAATGGAAGATTCTTGTTTTTCGCAATATTTTTTGAAATTTTGGCTCTTTTACTAACATTAACACTTGCGCTGAGGCATCTTTTATCCTCATTTCTTGTCTTTAATGATTTATTCTGGGTTTTATTTTGTTTATTTGATGAAAATGAACAACAATACACACCATGGAAACATTTTTGTTTGATTTGTGTCGAGTGAGAATTTCACTTAGAACCCAAAGGGGGGGGTATTGGCCTTTTTCGTGGAAAAATGTGAAAAATTAAAATTTCTAGAAATGAAATAAATGCCTTCTATACACCTCAAACATTCACTCTATGATGGAAGATTGTTGTTTTTCGCAATATTTTTTGAAATTTGGGCTCTTTTACTAACATTAACTTTTCGCTGAGGCATCTTTTAGGCTCATTTCTTGCCTTTAATGATTTATTCTGGGTTTTATTTTGTTTATTTGATGACAATGAACAACAATACACACCATGGAAACATTTTTGTTTGATTTGTGTCGAGTGAGAATTTCACCTAGAACTCAAAGGGTATTGGCCTTTTTCGTGGAAAAATGTGAAAAATTAAAATTTCTAAAAATGAAATAAATGCCTTCTATACACCTCAAACATTCACTCTATAATGGAAGATTCTTGTTTTTCGCAATATTTTTTGAAATTTTGGCTCTTTTACTAACATTAACACTTGCGCTGAGGCATCTTTTATCCTCATTTCTTGTCTTTAATGATTTATTCTGGGTTTTATTTTGTTTATTTGATGAAAATGAACAACAATACACACCATGGAAACATTTTTGTTCGATTTGTGTCGAGTGAGAATTTCACTTAGAACCCAAAGGGGGGGGTATTGGCCTTTTTCGTGGAAAAATGTGAAAAATTAAAATTTCTAGAAATGAAATAAATGCCTTCTATACACCTCAAACATTCACTCTATGATGGAAGATTGTTGTTTTTCGCAATATTTTTTGAAATTTGGGCTCTTTTACTAACATTAACTTTTGCGCTGAGGCATCTTTTAGGCTCATTTCTTGCCTTTAATGATTTATTCTGGGTTTTATTTTGTTTATTTGATGACAATGAACAACAATACACACCATGGAAACATTTTTGTTTGATTTGTGTCGAGTGAGAATTTCACCTAGAACTCAAAGGGTATTGGCACTTTTCACGGAAAAATGTGAAAAATTAAAATTTCTAAAAATTAAAAAAATGCCTTCTATACACCTAAAACATTCACTCTATAATGGAAGATTGTGGTTTTTCGCAATATTTTTTTGAAATTTGGGCTCTTTTACTAACATTAACATTTGCGCTGAGGCATCTTTTATGCTCATTTCTTGTCTTTAATGATTTATTCTGGGTTTTATTTTGTTTATTTGATGAAAATGAACAACAATACACACCATGGAAACATTTTTGTTTTATTTGTGTCGAGTGAGAATTTCACCTAGAACCCAAAGGGGGGGGTATTGGCCTTTTTCGTGGAAAAATGTGAAAAATTAAAATTTCTAAAAATGAAATAAATGCCTTCTATACACCTCAAACATTCACTCTATAATGGAAGATTGTTGTTTTTCGCAGTATTTTTTGAAATTTGGGCTCTTTTACTAACATTAACTCTTGCGCTGAGGCATCTTTTATGCTCATTTCTTGTCTTTAATGATTTATTCTGGGTTTTATTTTGTGGGTATTGGCACTTTTCGTGGAAAAATGTTAAAAATTAAAATTTCTAAAATGAAATAAATGCCTTCTATACACCTCAAACATTCCGTCTATAACGGAAGATTGTTGTTTTTCGCAATATTTTTTGAAATTTGGGCTCTTTACTAACATTAACATTTGCGCTGAGGCATCTTTTATGCTCATTTCTTGTCTTTAATGATTTATTCTGGGTTTTATTTTGTTTATTTGATGAAAATGAGCAACAATACACACCATGGAAACATTTTTGTTTGATTTTTCCAGTGAGAATTTCACCTAGAACCCAAAGGGGGGGGTATTGGCACTTTTCACGGAAAAATGTGAAAAATTAAAATTTCTAAAAATTAAAAAAATGCCTTCTATACACCTAAAACATTCACTCTATAATGGAAGATTGTGGTTTTTTGCAATATTTTTTTGAAATTTTGGCTATTTTACTAACATTAACATTTGCGCTGAGGCATCTTTTATGCTCATTTCTTGTCTTTAATGATTTATTCTGGGTTTTATTTTGTTTATTTGATGAAAATGAACAACAATACACACCATGGAAACATTTTTGTTTGATTTGTGTTGAGTGAGAATTTCACCTAGAACCCAAAGGGGGGGGTATTGGCACTTTTCACAGAAAAATGTGAAAAATTAAAATTTCTAAAAATTAAAAAAATGCCTTCTATACACCTAAAACATTCACTCTACAATGGAAGATTGTGGTTTTTCGCAATGTTTTTTTGAAATTTGGGCTCTTTTACTAACACTTACATTTGCGCTGAGGCATCTTTTATGCTCATTTCTTGTCTTTAATGATTTATTCTGGGTTTTATTTTGTTTATTTGATGAAAAGTAACAACAATACACACCATGGAAACATTTTTGTTTGATTTGTGTTGAGTGAGAATTTCACCTAGAACCCAAAGGGGGGGGTTTTGGCCTTTTTCGTGGAAAAATGTGAAAAATTAAAATTTCTAAAAATGAAATAAATGCCTTCTATACACCTCAAACATTCACTCTATAATGGAAGATTGTGGTTTTTCGCAATATTTTTTCAAATTTGGGCTCTTTTACTAACATTAACTTTTGCGCTGAGGCATCTTTTAGGCTCATTTCTTGCCTTTAATGATTTATTCTGGGTTTTATTTTGTTTATTTGATGAAAATGAACAACAATACACACCATGGAAACATTTTTGTATGATTTGTGTTGAGTGAGAATTTCATCTAGAACCCAAAGGGGGGTTTTGGCCTTTTTCGTGGAAAAATGTGAAAAATTAAAATTTCTAAAAATGAAATAAATGCCTTCTATACACCTCAAACATTCACTCTATAACGGAAGATTTTTGTTTTTCGCAATATTTTTTGAAATTTGGGCTCTTTTACTAACATTAACACTTGCGCTGAGGCATCTTTTATGCTCATTTCTTGTCTTTAATGATTTATTCTGGGTTTTATTTTGTTTATTTGATGAAAATGAACAACAATACACGCCATGGAAACATTTTTGTTTGATTTGTGTCGAGTGAGAATTTCACCTAGAACCCAAAGGGGGGGGTATTGGCCTTTTTCTTGGAAAAATGTGAAATATTAAAATTTCTAAAAATGAAATAAATGCCTTCTATACACCTCAAACATTCACTCTATAACGGAAGATTTTTGTTTTTCGCAATATTTTTTGAAATTTGGGCTCTTTTACTAACATTAACACTTGCGCTGAGGCATCTTTTATGCTCATTTCTTGTCTTTAATGATTTATTCTGGGTTTTATTTTGTTTATTTGATGAAAATGAACAACAATACACGCCATGGAAACATTTTTGTTTGATTTGTGTCGAGTGAGAATTTCACCTAGAACCCAAAGGGGGGGGAATTGGCCTTTTTCGTGGAAAAATGTGAAAAATTAAAATTTCTAAAAATGAAATAAATGCCTTCTATACACCTCAAACATTCACTCTATAATGGAAGATTGTTGTTTTTCGCAATATTTTTTGAAATTTGGGCTCTTTTACTAACATTAACATTTGCGCTGAGGCATCTTTTATGCTCATTTCTTGTCTTTAATGATTTATTCTGGGTTTTATCTTGTTTATTTGATGAAAATGAACAACAATACACACCATGGAAACATTTTTGTTTGATTTGTGCTGAGTGAGAATTTCACCTAGAACCCAAAGGGGGGGGGTATTGGCCTTTTTCGTGGAAAAATGTGAAAAATTAAAATTTCTAAAAATGAAATAAATGCCTTCTATACACCTCAAACATTCACTCTATAATGGAAGATTCTTGTTTTTCGCAATATTTTTTGAAATTTTGGCTCTTTTACTAACATTAACACTTGCGCTGAGGCATCTTTTATCCTCATTTCTTGTCTTTAATGATTTATTCTGGGTTTTATTTTGTTTATTTGATGAAAATGAACAACAATACACACCATGGAAACATTTTTGTTTGATTTGTGTCGAGTGAGAATTTCACTTAGAACCCAAAGGGGGGGGTATTGGCCTTTTTCGTGGAAAAATGTGAAAAATTAAAATTTCTAGAAATGAAATAAATGCCTTCTATACACCTCAAACATTCACTCTATGATGGAAGATTGTTGTTTTTCGCAATATTTTTTGAAATTAGGGCTCTTTTACTAACATTAACTTTTGCGCTGAGGCATCTTTTAGGCTCATTTCTTGCCTTTAATGATTTATTCTGGGTTTTATTTTGTTTATTTGATGACAATGAACAACAATACACACCATGGAAACATTTTTGTTTGATTTGTGTCGAGTGAGAATTTCACCTAGAACTCAAAGGGTATTGGCACTTTTCACGGAAAAATGTGAAAAATTAAAATTTCTAAAAATTAAAAAAATGCCTTCTATACACCTAAAACATTCACTCTATAATGGAAGATTGTGGTTTTTCGCAATATTTTTTTGAAATTTGGGCTCTTTTACTAACATTAACACTTGCGCTGAGGCATCTTTTATGCTCATTTCTTGTCTTTAATGATTTATTCTGGGTTTTATTTTGTTTATTTGATGAAAATGAACAACAATACACACCATTGAAGCATTTTTGTTTGATTTGTGTTGAGTGAGAATTTCACCTAGAACCCAAAGGGGGGGGTATTGGCCTTTTTCGTGGAAAAATGTGAAAAATTAAAATTTCTAAAAATGAAATAAATGCCTTCTATACACCTCAAACATTCTCTCTATAATGGAAGATTGTTGTTTTTCGCAATATTTTTTGAAATTTGGGCTCTTTTACTAACATTAACATTTGCGCTGAGGCATCTTTTAGGCTCATTTCTTGTCTTTAATGATTTATTCTGGGTTTTATTTTGTTTATTTGATGAAAATGAACAACAATACACACCATGGAAACATTTTTGTTTGATTTGTGTTGAGTGAGAATTTCACCTAGAACCCAAAAGGGGGGGTATATGCCTTTTTCGTGGAAAAATGTGGAAATTAAAATTCCAAAAAATGAAATAAATGCCTTCTATACACTTCAAACATTCACTCTATAATGGAAGATTGTTGTTTTTCGCAATACTTTTTGAAATTTGGGCTCTTTTACTAACATTAACATTTGCGCTGAAGCATCTTTTATGCTCATTTCTTGTCTTTAATGATTTATTCTGGGTTTTATTTTGTTTATTTGATGAAAATGAACAACAATACACACCATATAAACATTTTTGTTCGATTTGTGTGGAGTGAGAATTTCACCTAGAACCCAAAGGGGGGGTATTGGCACTTTTCATGGAAAAATGTGAAAAATTAAAATTTCTAAAAATGAAATAAATGCCTTCTATACACCTAATACATTCACTCTATAATGGAAGATTGTGGTTTTTCGCAATATTTTTTTGAAATTTGGGCTCTTTTACTAACATTAACATTTGCGCTGAGGCATCTTTTATGCTCATTTCTTGTCTTTAATGATTTATTCTGGGTTTTATTTTTTTTATTTGATGAAAATGAACAACAATACACACCATGGAAACATTTTTGTTTGATTTGTGTCGAGTGAGAATTTCACCTAGAACCCAAAGGGGGGGGTATTGGCACTTTTCACAGAAAAATGTGAAAAATTAAAATTTCTAAAAATTAAAAAAATGCCTTCTATACACCTAAAACATTCACTCTATAATGGAAGATTGTGGTTTTTCGCAATGTTTTTTTGAAATTTGGGCTCTTTTACTAACACTAACATTTGCGCTGAGGCATCTTTTATGCTCATTTCTTGTCTTTAATGATTTATTCTGGGTTTTATTTTGTTTATTTGATGAAAATGAACAACAATACACACCATGGAAACATTTTTGTTTGATTTGTGTCGAGTGAGAATTTCACCTAGAACCCAAAGGGGGGGGTATTGGCACTTTTCACGGAAAAATGTGAAAAATTAAAATTTCTAAAAATTAAAAGAATGCCTTCTATACACCTTAACATTCACTCTATAATGGAAGATTGTTGTTTTTCGCAATACTTTTTGAAATTTGGGCTCTTTTACTAACATTAACATTTGCGCTGAAGCATCTTTTATGCTCATTTCTTGTCTTTAATGATTTATTCTGGGTTTTATTTTGTTTATTTGATGAAAATGAACAACAATACACGCCATGGAAACATTTTTGTTTGATTTGTGTCGAGTGAGAATTTCACCTAGAACCCAAAGGGGGGGGTATTGGCACTTTTATGGAATAATGTGAAATATTAAAATTTCTAAAAATGAAATAAATGCCTTCTATACACCTCAAACATTCACTCTATAACGGAAGATTTTTGTTTTTCGCAATATTTTTTGAAATTTGGGCTCTTTTACTAACATTAACACTTGCGCTGAGGCATCTTTTATGCTCATTTCTTGTCTTTAATGATTTATTCTGGGTTTTATTTTGTTTATTTGATGAAAATGAACAACAATACACGCCATGGAAACATTTTTGTTTGATTTGTGTCGAGTGAGAATTTCACCTAGAACCCAAAGGGGGGGGAATTGGCCTTTTTCGTGGAAAAATGTGAAAAATTAAAATTTCTAAAAATGAAATAAATGCCTTCTATACACCTCAAACATTCACTCTATAATGGAAGATTGTTGTTTTTCGCAATATTTTTTGAAATTTGGGCTCTTTTACTAACATTAACATTTGCGCTGAGGCATCTTTTATGCTCATTTCTTGTCTTTAATGATTTATTCTGGGTTTTATCTTGTTTATTTGATGAAAAGGAACAACAATACACAACATGGAAACATTTTTGTTTGATTTGTGTTGAGTGAGAATTTCACCTAGAACCCAAAGGGGGGGGGTATTGGCCTTTTTGTGGAAAAATGTGAAAAATTAAAATTTCTAAAAATGAAATAAATGCCTTCTATACACCTCAAACATTCACTCTATAATGGAAGATTGTTGTTTTTCGCAATATTTTTTGAAATTTGGGCTCTTTTACTAACATTAACATTTGCGCTGAAGCATCTTTTATGCTCATTTCTTGTCTTTAATGATTTATTCTGGGTTTTATTTTGTTTATTTGATGAAAATGAACAACAATACACACCATGGAAACATTTTTGTTCGATTTGTGTCGAGTGAGAATTTCACCTAGAACCAAAAGAGGGGGTATTGGCACTTTTCATGGAAAAATATGAGAAATTAAAATTTCTAAAAATGAAATAAATGCCTTCTATACACCTCAAACATTCACTCTATAATGGAAGATTCTTGTTTTTCGCAATATTTTTTGAAATTTTGGCTCTTTTACTAACATTAACACTTGCGCTGAGGCATCTTTTATGCTCATTTCTTGTCTTTAATGATTTATTCTGGGTTTTATTTTGTTTATTTGATGAAAATGAACAACAATACACACCATTGAAGCATTTTTGTTTGATTTGTGTTGAGTGAGAATTTCACCTAGAACCCAAAGGGGGGGGTATTGGCCTTTTTCGTGGAAAAATGTGAAAAATTAAAATTTCTAAAAATGAAATAAATGCCTTCTATACACCTCAAACATTCTCTCTATAATGGAAGATTGTTGTTTTTCGCAATATTTTTTGAAATTTGGGCTCTTTTACTAACATTAACATTTGCGCTGAGGCATCTTTTAGGCTCATTTCTTGTCTTTAATGATTTATTCTGGGTTTTATTTTGTTTATTTGATGAAAATGAACAACAATACACACCATGGAAACATTTTTGTTTGATTTGTGTTGAGTGAGAATTTCACCTAGAACCCAAAAGGGGGGGTATATGCCTTTTTCGTGGAAAAATGTGGAAATTAAAATTTCTAAAAATGAAATAAATGCCTTCTATACACCTCAAACATTCACTCTATAATGGAAGATTGTTGTTTTTCGCAATACTTTTTGAAATTTGGGCTCTTTTACTAACATTAACATTTGCGCTGAAGCATCTTTTATGCTCATTTCTTGTCTTTAATGATTTATTCTGGGTTTTATTTTGTTTATTTGATGAAAATGAACAACAATACACACCATATAAACATTTTTGTTCGATTTGTGTGGAGTGAGAATTTCACCTAGAACCCAAAGGGGGGGTATTGGCACTTTTCATGGAAAAATGTGAAAAATTAAAATTTCTAAAAATGAAATAAATGCCTTCTATACACCTAAAACATTCACTCTATAATGGAAGATTGTGGTTTTTCGCAATATTTTTTTGAAATTTGGGCTCTTTTACTAACATAAACATTTGCGCTGAGGCATCTTTTATGCTCATTTCTTGTCTTTAATGATTTATTCTGGGTTTTATTTTTTTATTTGATGAAAATGAACAACAACACACACCATGGAAACATTTTTGTTTGATTTGTGTTGAGTGAGAATTTCACCTAGAACCCAAAGGGGGGGGTATTGGCACTTATCACGGAAAAATTTGAAAAATTAAAATGTCTAAAAATTAAAAAAATGCCTTCTATACACCTAAAACAATCACTCTATAATGGAAGATTGTGGTTTTTCGCAATATTTTTTTGAAATTTGGGCTCTTTTACTAACATTAACATTTGCGCTGAGGCATCTTTTATCCTCATTTCTTGTCTTTAATGATTTATTCTGGGTTTTATTTTGTTTATTTGATGAAAATGAACAACAATACACACCATGGAAACATTTTTGTTTGATTTGTGTCGAGTGAGAATTTCACCTAGAACCCAAAGGGGGGGGTATTGGCCTTTTTCGTGGAAAAATGTGAAAAATTAAAATTTCTAGAAATGAAATAAATGCCTTCTATACACCTCAAACATTCACTCTATGATGGAAGATTGTTGTTTTTCGCAATATTTTTTGAAATTTGGGCTCTTTTACTAACATTAACTTTTGCGCTGAGGCATCTTTTAGGCTCATTTTTTGCCTTTAATGATTTATTCTGGGTTTTATTTTGTTTATTTGATGACAATGAACAACAATACACACCATGGAAACATTTTTGTTTGATTTGTGTCGAGTGAGAATTTCACCTAGAACCCAAAGGGGGGGTTTTGGCCTTTTTCGTGGAAAAATGTGAAAAATTAATTTTTTTGTAAAAATGAAATAAATGCCTTCTATACACCTCAAACATTCACTCTATAATGGAAGATTGTGGTTTTTCGCAATATTTTTTTGAAATCTGGGCTCTTTTACTAACATTAACACTTGCGCTGAGGCATCTTTTATGCTCATTTCTTGTCTTTAATGATTTATTCTGGGTTTTATTTTGTTTATTTGATGAAAATGAACAACCATACACACCATTGAAGCATTTTTGTTTGATTTGTGTTGAGTGAGAATTTCACCTAGAACCCAAAGGGGGGGGTATTGGCCTTTTTCGTGGAAAAATGTGAAAAATTAAAATTTCTAAAAATGAAATAAATGCCTTCTATACACCTCAAACATTCACTCTATAATGGAAGATTCTTGTTTTTCGCAATATTTTTTGAAATTTTGGCTCTTTTACTAACATTAACACTTGCGCTGAGGCATCTTTTATCCTCATTTCTTGTCTTTAATGATTTATTCTGGGTTTTATTTTGTTTATTTGATGAAAATGAACAACAATACACACCATGGAAACATTTTTGTTTGATTTGTGTCGAGTGAAAATTTCACCTAGAACCCAAAGGGGGGGGTATTGGCCTTTTTCGTGGAAAAATGTGAAAAATTAAAATTTCTAAAAATTAAAAAAATGCCTTCTATACACCTAAAACATTCACTCTATAATGGAAGATTGTGGTTTTTCGCAATATTTTTTTGAAATTTGGGCTCTTTTACTAACATTAACACTTGCGCTGAGGCATCTTTTATGCTCATTTCTTGTCTTTAATGATTTATTCTGGGTTTTATTTTGTTTATTTGATGAAAATGAACAACAATACACACCATTGAAGCATTTTTGTTTGATTTGTGTTGAGTGAGAATTTCACCTAGAACCCAAAGGGGGGGGTATTGGCCTTTTTCGTGGAAAAATGTGAAAAATTAAAATTTCTAAAAATGAAATAAATGCCTTCTATACACCTCAAACATTCTCTTTATAATGGAAGATTGTTGTTTTTCGCAATATTTTTTGAAATTTGGGCTCTTTTACTAACATTAACATTTGCGCTGAGGCATCTTTTAGGCTCATTTCTTGTCTTTAATGATTTATTCTGGGTTTTATTTTGTTTATTTGATGAAAATGAACAACAATACACACCATGGAAACATTTTTGTTTGATTTGTGTTGAGTGAGAATTTCACCTAGAACCCAAAGGGGGGGGTATTGGCCTTTTTCGTGGAAAAATGTGGAAATTAAAATTTCTAAAAATGAAATAAATGCCTTCTATACACCTCAAACATTCACTCTATAATGGAAGATTGTTGTTTTTCGCAATACTTTTTGAAATTTGGGCTCTTTTACTAACATTAACATTTGCGCTGAAGCATCTTTTATGCTCATTTCTTGTCTTTAATGATTTATTCTGGGTTTTATTTTGTTTTATGATGAAAATGAACAACAATACACACCATATAAACATTTTTGTTCGATTTGTGTGGAGTGAGAATTTCACCTAGAACCCAAAGGGGGGGGTATTGGCACTTTTCACGGAAAAATGTGAAAAATTAAAATTTCTAAAAATTAAAAAAATGCCTTCTATACACCTAAAACATTCACTCTATAATGGAAGATTGTGGTTTTTCACAATATTTTTTTGAAATCTGGGCTCTTTTGCTAACATTAACACTTGCGCTGAGGCATCTTTTATGCTCATTTCTTGTCTTTAATGATTTATTCTGGGTTTTATTTTGTTTATTTGATGAAAATGAACAACCATACACACCATTGAAGCATTTTTGTTTGATTTGTGTTGAGTGAGAATTTCACCTAGAACCCAAAGGGGGGGTATTGGCCTTTTTCGTGGAAAAATGTGAAAAATTAAAATTTCTAAAAATGAAATAAATGCCTTCTATACACCTCAAACATTCACTCTATAATGGAAGATTGTTGTTTTTTCGCAATATTTTTTCAAATTTGGGCTTCTTTACTAACATTAACTTTTGCGCTGAGGCATCTTTTAGGCTCATTTCTTGCCTTTAATGATTTATTCTGGGTTTTATTTTGTTTATTTGATGAAAATTAACAACCATACACACCATGGAAACATTTTTGTTTGATTTGTGTCGAGTGAGAATTTCACCTAGAACCCAAAGGGGGGGGTATTGGCCTTTTTCGTGGAAAAATGTGAAAAATTAAAATTTCTAAAATGAAATAAATGCCTTCTATACACCTCAAACATTCACTCTATAATGGAAGATTGTTGTTTTTCGCAATATTTTTTGAAATTTGGGCTCTTTTACTAACATTAACATTTGCGCTGAAGCATCTTTTATGCTCATTTCTTGTCTTTAATGATTTATTCTGGGTTTTATTTTGTTTATTTGATGAAAATGAACAACAATACACACCATATAAACATTTTTGTTCGATTTGTGTGGAGTGAGAATTTCACCTAGAACCCAAAGGGGGGGTATTGGCACTTTTCATGGAAAAATGTGAAAAATTAAAATTTCTAAAAATGAAATAAATGCCTTCTATACACCTAAAACATTCACTCTATAATGGAAGATTGTGGTTTTTCGCAATATTTTTTTGAAATTTGGGCTCTTTTACTAACATAAACATTTGCGCTGAGGCATCTTTTATGCTCATTTCTTGTCTTTAATGATTTATTCTGGGTTTTATTTTTTTTATTTGATGAAAATGAACAACAACACACACCATGGAAACATTTTTGTTTGATTTGTGTCGAGTGAGAATTTCACCTAGAACCCAAAGGGGGGGGTATTGGCACTTATCACGGAAAAATTTGAAAAATTAAAATGTCTAAAAATTAAAAAAATGCCTTCTATACACCTAAAACAATCACTCTATAATGGAAGATTGTGGTTTTTCGCAATATTTTTTTGAAATTTGGGCTCTTTTACTAACATTAACATTTGCGCTGAGGCATCTTTTATCCTCATTTCTTGTCTTTAATGATTTATTCTGGGTTTTATTTTGTTTATTTGATGAAAATGAACAACAATACACACCATGGAAACATTTTTGTTTGATTTGTGTCGAGTGAGAATTTCACCTAGAACCCAAAGGGGGGGTATTGGCCTTTTTCGTGGAAAAATGTGAAAAATTAAAATTTCTAGAAATGAAATAAATGCCTTCTATACACCTCAAACATTCACTCTATGATGGAAGATTGTTGTTTTTCGCAATATTTTTTGAAATTTGGGCTCTTTTACTAACATTAACTTTTGCGCTGAGGCATCTTTTAGGCTCATTTCTTGCCTTTAATGATTTATTCTGGGTTTTATTTTGTTTATTTGATGACAATGAACAACAATACACACCATGGAAACATTTTTGTTTGATTTGTGTCGAGTGAGAATTTCACCTAGAACCCAAAGGGGGGGTTTTGGCCTTTTTCGTGGAAAAATGTGAAAAATTAATTTTTTTGTAAAAATGAAATAAATGCCTTCTATACACCTCAAACATTCACTCTATAATGGAAGATTGTGGTTTTTCGCAATATTTTTTTGAAATCTGGGCTCTTTTACTAACATTAACACTTGCGCTGAGGCATCTTTTATGCTCATTTCTTGTCTTTAATGATTTATTCTGGGTTTTATTTTGTTTATTTGATGAAAATAAACAACCATACACACCATTGAAGCATTTTTGTTTGATTTGTGTTGAGTGAGAATTTCACCTAGAACCCAAAGGGGGGGGTATTGGCCTTTTTCGTGGAAAAATGTGAAAAATTAAAATTTCTAAAAATGAAATAAATGCCTTCTATACACCTCAAACATTCACTCTATAATGGAAGATTCTTGTTTTTCGCAATATTTTTTGAAATTTTGGCTCTTTTACTAACATTAACACTTGCGCTGAGGCATCTTTTATCCTCATTTCTTGTCTTTAATGATTTATTCTGGGTTTTATTTTGTTTATTTGATGAAAATGAACAACAATACACACCATGGAAACATTTTTGTTTGATTTGTGTCGAGTGAAAATTTCACCTAGAACCCAAAGGGGGGGGTATTGGCCTTTTTCGTGGAAAAATGTGAAAAATTAAAATTTCTAAAAATTAAAAAAATGCCTTCTATACACCTAAAACATTCACTCTATAATGGAAGATTGTGGTTTTTCGCAATATTTTTTTGAAATTTGGGCTCTTTTACTAACATTAACACTTGCGCTGAGGCATCTTTTATGCTCATTTCTTGTCTTTAATGATTTATTCTGGGTTTTATTTTGTTTATTTGATGAAAATGAACAACAATACACACCATTGAAGCATTTTTGTTTGATTTGTGTTGAGTGAGAATTTCACCTAGAACCCAAAGGGGGGGGTATTGGCCTTTTTCGTGGAAAAATGTGAAAAATTAAAATTTCTAAAAATGAAATAAATGCCTTCTATACACCTCAAACATTCTCTCTATAATGGAAGATTGTTGTTTTTCGCAATATTTTTTGAAATTTGGCTCTTTTACTAACATTAACATTTGCGCTGAAGCATCTTTTATGCTCATTTCTTGTCTTTAATGATTTATTCTGGGTTTTATTTTGTTTATTTGATGAAAATGAACAACAATACACACCATATAAACATTTTTGTTCGATTTGTGTGGAGTGAGAATTTCACCTAGAACCCAAAGGGGGGGTATTGGCACTTTTCATGGAAAAATGTGAAAAATTAAAATTTCTAAAAATGAAATAAATGCCTTCTATACACCTAAAACATTCACTCTATAATGGAAGATTGTGGTTTTTCGCAATATTTTTTGAAATTTGGGCTCTTTTACTAACATTAACATTTGCGCTGAGGCATCTTTTATGCTCATTTCTTGTCTTTAATGATTTATTCTGGGTTTAATTTTTTCTATTTGATGAAAATGAACAACAATACACACCATGGAAACATTTTAGTTTGATTTGTGTCGAGTGAGAATTTCCTCTAGAACTCAAAGGGGGGGTATTGGCACTTATCACGGAAAAATGTGAAAAATTAAAATGTCTAAAAATTAAAAAAATGCCTTCTATACACCTAAAACATTCACTCTATAATGGAAGATTGTGGTTTTTCGCAATATTTTTTTGTAATTTGGGCTCTTTTACTAACATTAACATTTGCGCTGAGGCATCTTTTATCCTCATTTCTTGTCTTTAATGATTTATTCTGGGTTTTATTTTGTTTATTTGATGAAAATGAACAACAATACACACCATGGAAACATTTTTGTTTGATTTGTGTCGAGTGAGAATTTCACCTAGAACCCAAAGGGGGGGGTATTGGCACTTTTCACGGAAAAATGTGAAAAATTAAAATTTCTAAAAATTAAAAAAATGCCTTCTATACACCTAAAACATTCACTCTATAATGGAAGATTGTGGTTTTTCACAATATTTTTTTGAAATCTGGGCTCTTTTGCTAACATTAACACTTGCGCTGAGGCATCTTTTATGCTCTTTTCTTGTCTTTAATGATTTATTCTGGGTTTTATTTTGTTTATTTGATGAAAATGAACAACCATACACACCATTGAAGCATTTTTGTTTGATTTGTGTTGAGTGAGAATTTCACCTAGAACCCAAAGGGGGGGGTATTGGCCTTTTTCGTGGAAAAATGTGAAAAATTAAAATTTCTAAAAATGAAATAAATGCCTTCTATACACCTCAAACATTCACTCTATAATGGAAGATTGTTGTTTTTCGCAATATTTTTCAAATTTGGGCTCTTTTACTAACATTAACTTTTGCGCTGAGGCATCTTTTAGGCTCATTTCTTGCCTTTAATGATTTATTCTGGGTTTTATTTTGTTTATTTGATGAAAATTAACAACCATACACACCATGGAAACATTTTTGTTTGATTTGTGTCGAGTGAG
Source organism: Hetaerina americana (assembly GCF_022747635.1). Classification (NCBI taxonomy): domain Eukaryota; kingdom Metazoa; phylum Arthropoda; class Insecta; order Odonata; family Calopterygidae; genus Hetaerina; species Hetaerina americana. The sequence continues at coordinate 91,536 of NW_027287070.1, read as the reverse complement.
AATTTCACCTAGAACCCAAAGGGGGGGGGTATTGGCCTTTTTCGTGGAAAAATGTGAAAAATTAAAATTTCTAAAATGAAATAAATGCCTTCTATACACCTCAAACATTCACTCTATAATGGAAGATTGTTGTTTTTCGCAATATTTTTTGAAATTTGGGCTCTTTTACTAACATTAACATTTGCGCTGAGGCATCTTTTATGCTCATTTCTTGTCTTTAATGATTTATTCTGGGTTTTATCTTGTTTATTTGATGACAATGAACAACAATACACACCATGGAAACATTTTTGTTTGATTTGTGTCGAGTGAGAATTTCACCTAGAACTTAAAGGGGGGTATTGGCCTTTTTCGTGGAAAAATGTGAAAAATTAAAATTTCTAAAAATGAAATAAATGCCTTCTATACACCTCAAACATTCTCTCTATAATGGAAGATTGTTGTTTTTCGCAATACTTTTTGAAATTTGGGCTCTTTTACTAACATTAACATTTGCGCTGAGGCATCTTTTAGGCTGATTTCTTGTCTTTAATGATTTATTCTGGGTTTTATTTTGTTTATTTGATGAAAATGAACAACAATACACACAATGGAAACATTTTTGTTCGATTTGTGTCGAGTGAGAATTTCACCTAGAACCCAAAGGGGGGGTATTGGCACTTTTCATGGAAAAATGTGAAAAATTAAAATTTCTAAAAATGAAATAAATGCCTTCTATACACCTAAAACATTCACTCTATAATGGAAGATTGTGGTTTTTCGCAATATTTTTTTGAAATTTTGGCTCTTTTACTAACATTAACATTTGCGCTGAGGCATCTTTTATGCTCATTTCTTGTCTTTAATGATTTATTCTGGGTTTTATTTTGTTTATTTGATGAAAATGAACAACAATACACACCATGGAAACATTTTTGTTTGATTTGTGTCAGGTGAAAATTTCACCTAGAACCCAAAGGGGGGGGTATTGGCCTTTTTCGTGGAAAAATGTGAAAAATTAAAATTTCTAAAAATTAAAAAAATGCCTTCTATACACCTAAAACATTCACTCTATAATGGAAGATTGTGGTTTTTCGCAATATTTTTTTGAAATTTGGGCTCTTTTACTAACATTAACACTTGCGCTGAGGCATCTTTTATGCTCATTTCTTGTCTTTAATGATTTATTCTGGGTTTTATTTTGTTTATTTGATGAAAATGAACAACAATACACACCATTGAAGCATTTTTGTTTGATTTGTGTTGAGTGAGAATTTCACCTAGAACCCAAAGGGGGGGGTATTGGCCTTTTTCGTGGAAAAATGTGAAAAATTAAAATTTCTAAAAATGAAATAAATGCCTTCTATACACCTCAAACATTCTCTCTATAATGGAAGATTGTTGTTTTTCGCAATATTTTTTGAAATTTGGGCTCTTTTACTAACATTAACATTTGCGCTGAGGCATCTTTTAGGCTCATTTCTTGTCTTTAATGATTTATTCTGGGTTTTATTTTGTTTATTTGATGAAAATGAACAACAATACACACCATGGAAACATTTTTGTTTGATTTGTGTTGAGTGAGAATTTCACCTAGACCCAAAGGGGGGGGGTATTGGCCTTTTTCGTGGAAAAATGTGGAAATTAAAATTTCTAAAAATGAAATAAATGCCTTCTATACACCTCAAACATTCACTCTATAATGGAAGATTGTTGTTTTTCGCAATACTTTTTGAAATTTGGGCTCTTTTACTAACATTAACATTTGCGCTGAAGCATCTTTTATGCTCATTTCTTGTCTTTAATGATTTATTCTGGGTTTTATTTTGTTTATTTGATGAAAATGAACAACAATACACACCATATAAACATTTTTGTTCGATTTGTGTGGAGTGAGAATTTCACCTAGAACCCAAAGGGGGGGGTATTGGCACTTTTCATGGAAAAATGTGAAAAATTAAAATTTCTAAAAATGAATTAAATGCCTTCTATACACCTAAAACATTCACTCTATAATGGAAGATTGTGGTTTTTCGCAATATTTTTTTGAAATTTGGGCTCTTTTACTAACATTAACATTTGCGCTGAGGCATCTTTTATGCTCATTTCTTGTCTTTAATGATTTATTCTGGGTTTAATTTTTTTTATTTGATGAAAATGAACAACAATACACACCATGGAAACATTTTAGTTTGATTTGTGTCGAGTGAGAATTTCACCTAGAACTCAAAGGGGGGGGTATTGGCACTTATCACGGAAAAATGTGAAAAATTAAAATGTCTAAAAATTAAAAAAATGCCTTCTATACACCTAAAACATTCACTCTATAATGGAAGATTGTGGTTTTTCGCAATATTTTTTTGTAATTTGGGCTCTTTTACTAACATTAACATTTGCGCTGAGGCATCTTTTATCCTCATTTCTTGTCTTTAATGATTTATTCTGGGTTTTATTTTGTTTATTTGATGAAAATGAACAACAATACACACCATGGAAACATTTTTGTTTGATTTGTGTCGAGTGAGAATTTCACCTAGAACCCAAAGGGGGGGGTATTGGCCTTTTTCGTGGAAAAATGTGAAAAATTAAATTTCTAGAAATGAAATAAATGCCTTCTATACACCTCAAACATTCACTCTATGATGGAAGATTGTTGTTTTTCGCAATATTTTTTGAAATTTGGGCTCTTTTACTAACATTAACTTTTGCGCTGAGGCATCTTTTAGGCTCATTTCTTGCCTTTAATGATTTATTCTGGGTTTTATTTTGTTTATTTGATGACAATGAACAACAATACACACCATGGAAACATTTTTGTTTGATTTGTGTCGAGTGAGAATTTCACCTAGAACCCAAAGGGGGGGTATTGGCACTTTTCACGGAAAAATGTGAAAAATTAAATTTCTAAAATTAAAAAAATGCCTTCTATACACCTAAAACATTCACTCTATAATGGAAGATTGTGGTTTTTCACAATATTTTTTTGAAATCTGGGCTCTTTTGCTAACATTAACACTTGCGCTGAGGCATCTTTTATGCTCATTTCTTGTCTTTAATGATTTATTCTGGGTTTTATTTTGTTTATTTGATGAAAATGAACAACCATACACACCATTGAAGCATTTTTGTTTGATTTGTGTTGAGTGAGAATTTCACCTAGAACCCAAAGGGGGGGGTATTGGCCTTTTTCGTGGAAAAATGTGAAAAATTAAAATTTCTAAAATGAAATAAATGCCTTCTATACACCTCAAACATTCACTCTATAATGGAAGATTGTTGTTTTTCGCAATATTTTTTCAAATTTGGGCTCTTTTACTAACATTAACTTTTGCGCTGAGGCATCTTTTAGGCTCATTTCTTGCCTTTAATGATTTATTCTGGGTTTTATTTTGTTTATTTGATGAAAATTAACAACCATACACACCATGGAAACATTTTTGTTTGATTTGTGTCGAGTGAGAATTTCACCTAGAACCCCAAAGGGGGGGGTATTGGCCTTTTTCGTGGAAAAATGTGAAAAATTAAAATTTCTAAAATGAAATAAATGCCTTCTATACACCTCAAACATTCACTCTATAATGGAAGATTGTTGTTTTTTCGCAATATTTTTTGAAATTTGGGCTCTTTTACTAACATTAACATTTGCGCTGAGGCATCTTTTATGCTCATTTCTTGTCTTTAATGATTTATTCTGGGTTTTATCTTGTTTATTTGATGAAAATGAACAACAATACACAACATGGAAACATTTTTGTTTGATTTGTGTTGAGTGAGAATTTCACCTAGAACCCAAAGGGGGGGGTTATTGGCCTTTTTCGTGGAAAAATTTGAAAAATTAAAATTTCTAGAAATGAAATAAATGCCTTCTATACACCTCAAACATTCACTCTATGATGGAAGATTGTTGTTTTTCGCAATATTTTTTGAAATTTGGGCTCTTTTACTAACATTAACTTTTGCGCTGAGGCATCTTTTAGGCTAATTTCTTGCCTTTAATGATTTATTCTGGGTTTTATTTTGTTTATTTGATGACAATGAACAACAATACACACCATGGAAACATTTTTGTTTGATTTGTGTCGAGTGAGAATTTCACCTAGAACTTAAAGGGGGGTATTGGCCTTTTTCGTGGAAAAATGTGAAAAATTAAAATTTCTAAAAATGAAATAAATGCCTTCTATACACCTCAAACATTCTCTCTATAATGGAAGATTGTTGTTTTTCGCAATACTTTTTGAAATTTGGGCTCTTTTACTAACATTAACATTTGCGCTGAGGCATCTTTTAGGCTCATTTCTTGTCTTTAATGATTTATTCTGGGTTTTATTTTGTTTATTTGATGAAAATGAACAACAATACACACAATGGAAACATTTTTGTTCGATTTGTGTCGAGTGAGATATTCACCTAGAACCCAAAGGGGGGGTATTGGCACTTTTCATGGAAAAATGTGAAAAATTAAAATTTCTAAAAATGAAATAAATGCCTTCTATACACCTAAAACATTCACTCTATAATGGAAGATTGTGGTTTTTCGCAATATTTTTTTGAAATTTTGGCTCTTTTACTAACATTAACATTTGCGCTGAGGCATCTTTTATGCTCATTTCTTGTCTTTAATGATTTATTCTGGGTTTTATTTTTTTTATTTGATGAAAATGAACAACAATACACACCATGGAAACATTTTTGTTTGATTTGTGTCGAGTGAGAATTTCACCTAGAACCCAAAGGGAGGGGTATTGGCACTTATCACGGAAAAATGTGAAAAATTAAAATTTCTAAAAATTAAGAAAATGCCTTCTATACACCTAAAACATTCACTCTATAATGGAAGATTGTGGTTTTTCGCAATATTTTTTTGAAATTTGGGCTCTTTTACTAACATTAACATTTGCGCTGAGGCATCTTTTATGCTCATTTCTTGTCTTTAATGATTTATTCTGGGTTTTATTTTGTTTATTTGATGAAAATGAACAACAATACACACCATGGAAACATTTTTGTTTGATTTGTGCTGAGTGAGAATTTCACCTAGAACCCAAAGGGGGGGGTATTGGCCTTTTTCGTGGAAAAATGTGAAAAATTAAAATTTCTAAAAATGAAATAAATGCCTTCTATACACCTCAAACATTCACTCTATAATGGAAGATTCTTGTTTTTCGCAATATTTTTTGAAATTTGGGCTCTTTTACTAACATTAACACTTGCGCTGAGGCATCTTTTATCCTCATTTCTTGTCTTTAATGATTTATTCTGGGTTTTATTTTGTTTATTTGATGAAAATGAACAACAATACACACCATGGAAACATTTTTGTTTGATTTGTGTCGAGGGAGAATTTCACCTAGAACCCAAAGGGGGGGTATTGGCCTTTTTCGTGGAAAAATGTGAAAAATTAAAATTTCTAGAAATGAAATAAATGCCTTCTATACACCTCAAACATTCACTCTATGATGGAAGATTGTTGTTTTTCGCAATATTTTTTGAAATTTGGGCTCTTTTACTAACATTAACTTTTGCGCTGAGGCATCTTTTAGGCTCATTTCTTGTCTTTAATGATTTATTCTGGGTTTTATTTTTTTTATTTGATGAAAATGAACAACAATACACACCATGGAAACATTTTTGTTTGATTTGTGTCGAGTGAGAATTTCACCTAGAACCCAAAGGGAGGGGTATTGGCACTTATCACGGAAAAATGTGAAAAATTAAAATTTCTAAAAATTAAGAAAATGCCTTCTATACACCTAAAACATTCACTCTATAATGGAAGATTGTGGTTTTTCGCAATATTTTTTTGAAATTTGGGCTCTTTTACTAACATTAACATTTGCGCTGAGGCATCTTTTATGCTCATTTCTTGTCTTTAATGATTTATTCTGGGTTTTATTTTGTTTATTTGATGAAAATGAACAACAATACACACCATGGAAACATTTTTGTTTGATTTGTGCTGAGTGAGAATTTCACCTAGAACCCAAAGGGGGGGGTATTGGCCTTTTTCGTGGAAAAATGTGAAAAATTAAAATTTCTAAAAATGAAATAAATGCCTTCTATACACCTCAAACATTCACTCTATAATGGAAGATTCTTGTTTTTCGCAATATTTTTTGAAATTTGGGCTCTTTTACTAACATTAACATTTGCGCTGAGGCATCTTTTATCCTCATTTCTTGTCTTTAATGATTTATTCTGGGTTTTATTTTGTTTATTTGATGAAAATGAACAACAATACACACCATGGAAACATTTTTGTTTGATTTGTGTCGAGGGAGAATTTCACCTAGAACCCAAAGGGGGGGTATTGGCCTTTTTCGTGGAAAAATGTGAAAAATTAAAATTTCTAGAAATGAAATAAATGCCTTCTATACACCTCAAACATTCACTCTATGATGGAAGATTGTTGTTTTTCGCAATATTTTTTGAAATTTGGGCTCTTTTACTAACATTAACTTTTGCGCTGAGGCATCTTTTAGGCTCATTTCTTGCCTTTAATGATTTATTCTGGGTTTTATTTTGTTTATTTGATGAAAATGAAATCCAATACACACCATGGAAACATTTTTGTTTGATTTGTGTCGAGTGAGAATTTCACCTAGAACCCAAAGGGGGGGTATTGGCACTTTTCATGGAAAAATGTGAAAAATTAAAATTTCTAAAAATGAAATAAATGCCTTCTATACACCTCAAACATTCACTCTATGATGGAAGATTGTTGTTTTTCGCAATATTTTTTGAAATTTGGGCTCTTTTACTAACATTAACTTTTGCGCTGAGGCATCTTTTAGGCTCATTTCTTGCTTTTAATGATTTATTCTGGGTTTTATTTTGTTTATTTGATGAAAATGAACAACAATACACACCATGGAAACATTTTTGTTTTATTTGTGTCGAGTGAGAATTTCACCTAGAACCCAAAGGGGGGGGTATTGGCACTTTTCGTGGAAAAATGTGAAAAATTAACATTTCTAAAAATGAAATAAATGCCTTCTATACACCTCAAACATTCACTCTATAATGGAAGATTGTTGTTTTTCGCAATATTTTTTGAAATTTGCGCTCTTTTACTAACATTAACATTTGCGCTGAGGCATCTTTTAGGCTCATTTCTTGTCTTTAATGATTTATTCTGGGTTTTATTTTGTTTATTTGATGAAAATGGACAACAATACACACCATGGAAACATTTTTGTTTGATTTGTGTTGAGTGAGAATTTCACCTAGAACCCAAAGGGGGGGTATTGGCACTTTTCATGGAAAAATGTGAAAAATTAAAATTTCTAAAAATGAAATAAATGCCTTCTATACACCTCAAACATTCACTCTATAATGGAAGATTGTTGTTTTTCGCAATATTTTTTGAAATTTGGGCTCTTTTACTAACATTAACATTTGCGCTGAGGCATCTTTTATGCTCATTTCTTGTCTTTAATGATTTATTCTGGGTTTTATTTTGTTTATTTGATGAAAATGAACAACAACACACACCATGGAAACATTTTTGTTTGATTTGTGTCGAGTGAGAATTTCACCTAGAACCCAAAGGGGGGGGTATTGGCCTTTTTCGTGGAAAAATGTGAAAAATAAACATTTCTAAAAATGAAATAAATGCCTTCTATACACCTCAAACATTCACTCTATAATGGAAGATTGTGGTTTTTCGCAATATTTTTTTGAAATTTGGGCTCTTTTACTAACATTAACTCTTTCGCTGAGGCATCTTTTATGCTCATTTCTTGTCTTTAATGATTTATTCTGGGTTTTATTTTGTTTTTTTGATGAAAATGAACAACAATACACATTATGGAAACATTTTTGTTTGATTTGTGTTGAATGAGAATTTCACCTAGAACCCAAAGGGGGGGTATTGGCCTTTTTCGTGGAAAAATGTGAAAAATTAAAATTTCTAAACATGAAATAAATGCCTTCTATACACCTCAAACATTCACTCTATAATGGAAGATTGTTGTTTTTCGCAATATTTTTTGAAATTTGGGCTCTTTTACTAACATTAACATTTGCGCTGAGGCATCTTTTAGGCTCATTTCTTGTCTTTAATGATTTATTCTGGGTTTTATTTTGTTTATTTGATGAAAATGAACAACAATACACACCATGGAAACATTTTTGTTTGATTTGTGTTGAGAGAGAAGAGTGGCACTTTTCCTGGAAAAATGTGAAAAATTAAAATTTCCAAAAATGAAATAAATGCCTTCTATACACCTCAAACATTCACTCTATGATGGAAGATTGTTGTTTTTCGCAATATTTTTTGAAATTTGGGCTCTTTTACTAACATTAACGTTTGCGCTGAGGCATCTTTTAGGCTCATTTCTTGCCTTTAATGATTTATTCTGGGTTTTATTTTGTTTATTTGATGAAAATGAACAACAATACGCACCATGGAAACATTTTTGTTTTATTTGTGTTGGGTGAGAATTTCACCTAGAACCCAAAGGGGGGGGTATTGGCACTTTTCGTGGAAAAATGTGAAAAATTAACATTTCTAAAAATGAAATAAATGCCTTCTATACGCCTCAAACATTCACTCTATAATGGAAGATTGTTGTTTTTCGCAATATTTTTTGAAATTTGGGCTCTTTTACTAACATTAACATTTGCGCTGAGGCATCTTTTAGGCTCATTTCTTGTCTTTAATGATTTATTCTGGGTTTTATTTTGTTTATTTGATGAAAATGAACAACAATACACACCATGGAAACATTTTTGTTTGATGTGTTGAGTGAGAATTTCACCTAGAACCCAAAGGGGGGGGTATTGGCACTTTTCATGGAAAAATGTGAAAAATTAAAATTTCTAAAAATGAAATAAATGCCTTCTATACACCTCAAACATTCACTCTATAATGGAAGATTGTTGTTTTCCGCAATATTTTTTGAAATTTGGGCTCTTTTACTAACATTAACATTTGCGCTGAGGCATCTTTTATGCTCATCTCTTGTCTTTAATGATTTATTCTGGGTTTTATTTTGTTTATTTGATGAAAATGAACAACAATACACACCATGGAAACATTTTTGTTTGATTTGTGTCGAGTGAGAATTTCACCTAGAACCCAAAGGGGGGTATTGGCACTTTTCACGGAAAAATGTGAAAAATTAAAATTTCTAAAAATTAAAAGAATGCCTTCTATACACCTTAACATTCACTCTATAATGGAACATTGTTGTTTTTCGCAATACTTTTTGAAATTTGGGCTCTTTTACTAACATTAACATTTGCGCTGAAGCATCTTTTATGCTCATTTCTTGTCTTTAATGATTTATTCTGGGTTTTATTTTGTTTATTTGATGAAAATGAACAACAATACACACCATGGAAACATTTTTGTTTGATTTGTGACGAGTGAGAATTTCACCTAGAACCCAAAGGGGGGGTATTGGCACTTTTCACGGAAAAATGTGAAAAATTAAAATTTCTAAAAATTAAGAAAATGCCTTCTATACACCTAAAACATTCACTCTATAATGGAAGATTGTGGTTTTTCGCAATATTTTTTTGAAATTTGGGCTCTTTTACTAACATTAACATTTGCGCTGAGGCATCTTTTATGCTCATTTCTTGTCTTTAATGATTTATTCTGGGTTTTATTTTGTTTATTTGATGAAAATGAACAACAATACACACCATGGAAACATTTTTGTTTGATTTGTGCTGAGTGAGAATTTCACCTAGAACCCAAAGGGGGGGGTATTGGCCTTTTTCGTGGAAAAATGTGAAAAATTAAAATTTCTAAAAATGAAATAAATGCCTTCTATACACCTCAAACATTCACTCTATAATGGAAGATTCTTGTTTTTCGCAATATTTTTTGAAATTTGGGCTCTTTTACTAACATTAACACTTGCGCTGAGGCATCTTTTATCCTCATTTCTTGTCTTTAATGATTTATTCTGGGTTTTATTTTGTTTATTTGATGAAAATGAACAACAATACACACCATGGAAACATTTTTGTTTGATTTGTGTCGAGGGAGAATTTCACCTAGAACCCAAAGGGGGGGTATTGGCCTTTTTCGTGGAAAAATGTGAAAAATTAAAATTTCTAGAAATGAAATAAATGCCTTCTATACACCTCAAACATTCACTCTATGATGGAAGATTGTTGTTTTTCGCAATATTTTTTGAAATTTGGGCTCTTTTACTAACATTAACTTTTGCGCTGAGGCATCTTTTAGGCTCATTTCTTGCCTTTAATGATTTATTCTGGGTTTTATTTTGTTTATTTGATGAAAATGAAATCCAATACACACCATGGAAACATTTTTGTTTGATTTGTGTCGAGTGAGAATTTCACCTAGAACCCAAAGGGGGGGTATTGGCACTTTTCACGGAAAAATGTGAAAAATTAAAATTTCTAAAAATTAAAAAAATGCCTTCTATACACCTAAAACATTCACTCTAAAATGGAAGATTGTGGTTTTTCGCAATATTTTTTTGAAATTTGGGCTCTTTTACTAACATTAACACTTGCGCTGAGGCATCTTTTATGCTCATTTCTTGTCTTTAATGATTTATTCTGGGTTTTATTTTGTTTATTTGATGAAAATGAACAACAATACACACCATGGAAGCATTTTTGTTTGATTTGTGTTGATTGAGAATTTCACCTAGAACCCAAAGGGGAGGGTATTTGCCTTTTTCGTGGAAAAATGTGAAAAATTAAAATTTCTAAAAATGAAATAAATGCCTTCTATACACCTCAAACATTCACTCTATAATGGAAGATTGTTGTTTTTTGCAATATTTTTTGAAATTTGGGCTCTTTTACTAACATTAACACTTGCGCTGAGGCATCTTTTAGGCTCATTTCTTGTCTTTAATGATTTATTCTGGGTTTTATTTTGTTTATTTGATGAAAATGAACAACAATACACACCATGGAAATATTTTTGTTTGATTTGTGTTGAGTGAGAATTTCACCTAGAACCCAAAGGGGGGGTATTGGCACTTTTCATGGAAAAATGTGAAAAATTAAAATTTCTAAAAATGAAATAAATGCCTTCTATACACCTCAAACATTCACTCTATGATGGAAGATTGTTGTTTTTCGCAATATTTTTTGAAATTTGGGCTCTTTTACTAACATTAACTTTTGCGCTGAGGCATCTTTTAGGCTCATTTCTTGCTTTTAATGATTTATTCTGGGTTTTATTTTGTTTATTTGATGAAAATGAACAACAATACACACCATGGAAACATTTTTGTTTTATTTGTGTCGAGTGAGAATTTCACCTAGAACCCAAAGGGGGGGGTATTGGTACTTTTCGTGGAAAAATGTGAAAAATTAACATTTCTAAAAATGAAATAAATGCCTTCTATACACCTCAAACATTCACTCTATAATGGAAGATTGTTGTTTTTCGCAATATTTTTTGAAATTTGCGCTCTTTTACTAACATTAACATTTGCGCTGAGGCATCTTTTAGGCTCATTTCTTGTCTTTAATGATTTATTCTGGGTTTTATTTTGTTTATTTGATGAAAATGGACAACAATACACACCATGGAAACATTTTTGTTTGATTTGTGTTGAGTGAGAATTTCACCTAGAACCCAAAGGGGGGGTATTGGCACTTTTCATGGAAAAATGTGAAAAATTAAAATTTCTAAAAATGAAATAAATGCCTTCTATACACCTCAAACATTCACTCTATAATGGAAGATTGTTGTTTTTCGCAATATTTTTTGAAATTTGGGCTCTTTTACTAACATTAACATTTGCGCTGAGGCATCTTTTATGCTCATTTCTTGTCTTTAATGATTTATTCTGGGTTTTATTTTGTTTATTTGATGAAAATGAACAACAACACACACCATGGAAACATTTTTGTTTGATTTGTGTCGAGTGAGAATTTCACCTAGAACCCAAAGGGGGGGGTATTGGCCTTTTTCGTGGAAAAATGTGAAAAATAAACATTTCTAAAAATGAAATAAATGCCTTCTATACACCTCAAACATTCACTCTATAATGGAAGATTGTGGTTTTTCGCAATATTTTTTTGAAATTTGGGCTCTTTTACTAACATTAACTCTTTCGCTGAGGCATCTTTTATGCTCATTTCTTGTCTTTAATGATTTATTCTGGGTTTTATTTTGTTTTTTTGATGAAAATGAACAACAATACACATTATGGAAACATTTTTGTTTGATTTGTGTTGAATGAGAATTTCACCTAGAACCCAAAGGGGGGGTATTGGCCTTTTTCGTGGAAAAATGTGAAAAATTAAAATTTCTAAACATGAAATAAATGCCTTCTATACACCTCAAACATTCACTCTATAATGGAAGATTGTTGTTTTTCGCAATATTTTTGAAATTTGGGCTCTTTTACTAACATTAACATTTGCGCTGAGGCATCTTTTAGGCTCATTTCTTGTCTTTAATGATTTATTCTGGGTTTTATTTTGTTTATTTGATGAAAATGAACAACAATACACACCACGGAAACATTTTTGTTTGATTTGTGTTGAGAGAGAAGATTGGCACTTTTCCTGGAAAAATGTGAAAAATTAAAATTTCCAAAAATGAAATAAATGCCTTCTATACACCTCAAACATTCACTCTATGATGGAAGATTGTTGTTTTTCGCAATATTTTTTGAAATTTGGGCTCTTTTACTAACATTAACGTTTGCGCTGAGGCATCTTTTAGGCTCATTTCTTGCCTTTAATGATTTATTCTGGGTTTTATTTTGTTTATTTGATGAAAATGAACAACAATACGCACCATGGAAACATTTTTGTTTTATTTGTGTTGGGTGAGAATTTCACCTAGAACCCAAAGGGGGGGGTATTGGCACTTTTCGTGGAAAAATGTGAAAAATTAACATTTCTAAAAATGAAATAAATGCCTTCTATACGCCTCAAACATTCACTCTATAATGGAAGATTGTTGTTTTTCGCAATATTTTTTGAAATTTGGGCTCTTTTACTAACATTAACATTTGCGCTGAGGCATCTTTTAGGCTCATTTCTTGTCTTTAATGATTTATTCTGGGTTTTATTTTGTTTATTTGATGAAAATGAACAACAATACACACCATGGAAACATTTTTGTTTGATGTGTTGAGTGAGAATTTCACCTAGAACCCAAAGGGGGGGGTATTGGCACTTTTCATGGAAAAATGTGAAAAATTAAAATTTCTAAAAATGAAATAAATGCCTTCTATACACCTCAAACATTCACTCTATAATGGAAGATTGTTGTTTTCCGCAATATTTTTTGAAATTTGGGCTCTTTTACTAACATTAACATTTGCGCTGAGGCATCTTTTATGCTCATCTCTTGTCTTTAATCATTTATTCTGGGTTTTATTTTGTTTATTTGATGAAAATGAACAACAATACACACCATGGAAACATTTTTGTTTGATTTGTGTCGAGTGAGAATTTCACCTAGAACCCAAAGGGGGGGGTATTGGCACTTTTCACGGAAAAATGTGAAAAATTAAAATTTCTAAAAATTAAAAGAATGCCTTCTATACACCTTAACATTCACTCTATAATGGAAGATTGTTGTTTTTCGCAATACTTTTTGAAATTTGGGCTCTTTTACTAACATTAACATTTGCGCTGAAGCATCTTTTATGCTCATTTCTTGTCTTTAATGATTTATTCTGGGTTTTATTTTGTTTATTTGATGAAAATGAACAACAATACACACCATGGAAACATTTTTGTTTGATTTGTGTCGAGTGAGAATTTCACCTAGAACCCAAAGGGGGGGTATTGGCCTTTTTCGTGGAAAAATGTGAAAAATTAAAATTTCTAAAAATGAAATAAATGCCTTCTATACACCTCAAACATTCACTCTATAATGGAAGATTGTTGTTTTTCGCAATATTTTTTGAAATTTGGGCTCTTTTACTAACATTAACATTTGCGCTGAGGCATCTTTTATGCTCATTTCTTGTCTTTAATGATTTATTCTGGGTTTTATTTTGTTTATTTGATGAAAATGAACAACAACACACACCATGGAAACATTTTTGTTTGATTTGTGTCGAGTGAGAATTTCACCTAGAACCCAAAGGGGGGGGTATTGGCCTTTTTCGTGGAAAAATGTGAAAAATAAACATTTCTAAAAATGAAATAAATGCCTTCTATACACCTCAAACATTCACTCTATAATGGAAGATTGTGGTTTTTCGCAATATTTTTTTGAAATTTGGGCTCTTTTACTAACATTAACTCTTTCGCTGAGGCATCTTTTATGCTCATTTCTTGTCTTTAATGATTTATTCTGGGTTTTATTTTGTTTTTTTGATGAAAATGAACAACAATACATATTATGGAAACATTTTTGTTTGATTTGTGTTGAATGAGAATTTCACCTAGAACCCAAAGGGGGGGTATTGGCCTTTTTCGTGGAAAAATGTGAAAAATTAAAATTTCTAAACATGAAATAAATGCCTTCTATACACCTCAAACATTCACTCTATAATGGAAGATTGTTGTTTTTCGCAATATTTTTTGAAATTTGGGCTCTTTTACTAACATTAACATTTGCGCTGAGGCATCTTTTAGGCTCATTTCTTGTCTTTAATGATTTATTCTGGGTTTTATTTTGTTTATTTGATGAAAATGAACAACAATACACACCATGGAAACATTTTTGTTTGATTTGTGTTGAGTGAGAAGATTGGCACTTTTCCTGGAAAAATGTGAAAAATTAAAATTTCCAAAAATGAAATAAATGCCTTCTATACACCTCAAACATTCACTCTATGATGGAAGATTGTTGTTTTTCGCAATATTTTTTGAAATTTGGGCTCTTTTACTAACATTAACGTTTGCGCTGAGGCATCTTTTAGGCTCATTTCTTGCCTTTAATGATTTATTCTGGGTTTTATTTTGTTTATTTGATGAAAATGAACAACAATACGCACCATGGAAACATTTTTGTTTTATTTGTGTTGGGTGAGAATTTCACCTAGAACCCAAAGGGGGGGGTATTGGCACTTTTCGTGGAAAAATGTGAAAAATAAACATTTCTAAAAATGAAATAAATGCCTTCTATACGCCTCAAACATTCACTCTATAATGGAAGATTGTTGTTTTTCGCAATATTTTTTGAAATTTGGGCTCTTTTACTAACATTAACATTTGCGCTGAGGCATCTTTTAGGCTCATTTCTTGTCTTTAATGATTTATTCTGGGTTTTATTTTGTTTATTTGATGAAAATGAACAACAATACACACCATGGAAACATTTTTGTTTGATGTGTTGAGTGAGAATTTCACCTAGAACCCAAAGGGGGGGGTATTGGCACTTTTCATGGAAAAATGTGAAAAATTAAAATTTCTAAAAATGAAATAAATGCCTTCTATACACCTCAAACATTCACTCTATAATGGAAGATTGTTGTTTTCCGCAATATTTTTTGAAATTTGGGCTCTTTTACTAACATTAACATTTGCGCTGAGGCATCTTTTATGCTCATCTCTTGTCTTTAATCATTTATTCTGGGTTTTATTTTGTTTATTTGATGAAAATGAACAACAATACACACCATGGAAACATTTTTGTTTGATTTGTGTCGAGTGAGAATTTCACCTA
This sequence comes from Hetaerina americana, assembly GCF_022747635.1. NCBI lineage: Eukaryota > Metazoa > Arthropoda > Insecta > Odonata > Calopterygidae > Hetaerina > Hetaerina americana. The sequence continues at coordinate 75,974 of NW_027287070.1, read as the reverse complement.
GAACCCAAAGGGGGGGGTATTGGCACTTTTCACGGAAAAATGTGAAAAATTAAAATTTCTAAAAATTAAAAGAATGCCTTCTATACACCTTAACATTCACTCTATAATGGAAGATTGTTGTTTTTCGCAATACTTTTTGAAATTTGGGCTCTTTTACTAACATTAACATTTGCGCTGAAGCATCTTTTATGCTCATTTCTTGTCTTTAATGATTTATTCTGGGTTTTATTTTGTTTATTTGATGAAAATGAACAACAATACACACCATATAAACATTTTTGTTCGATTTGTGTGGAGTGAGAATTTCACCTAGAACCCAAAGGAGGGGTATTGGCACTTTTCATGGAAAAATGTGAAAAATTAAAATTTCTAAAAATGAAATAAATGCCTTCTATACACCTCAAACATTCACTCTATAATGGAAGATTCTTGTTTTTCGCAATATTTTTTGAAATTTGGGCTCTTTTACTAACATTAACACTTGCGCTGAGGCATCTTTTATCCTCATTTCTTGTCTTTAATGATTTATTCTGGGTTTTATTTTGTTTATTTGATGAAAATGAACAACAATACACACCATGGAAACATTTTTGTTTGATTTGTGTCGAGGGAGAATTTCACCTAGAACCCAAAGGGGGGGTATTGGCCTTTTTCGTGGAAAAATGTGAAAAATTAAAATTTCTAGAAATGAAATAAATGCCTTCTATACACCTCAAACATTCACTCTATGATGGAAGATTGTTGTTTTTCGCAATATTTTTTGAAATTTGGGCTCTTTTACTAACATTAACTTTTGCGCTGAGGCATCTTTTAGGCTCATTTCTTGTCTTTAATGATTTATTCTGGGTTTTATTTTTTTTATTTGATGAAAATGAACAACAATACACACCATGGAAACATTTTTGTTTGATTTGTGTCGAGTGAGAATTTCACCTAGAACCCAAAGGGAGGGGTATTGGCACTTATCACGGAAAAATGTGAAAAATTAAAATTTCTAAAAATTAAGAAAATGCCTTCTATACACCTAAAACATTCACTCTATAATGGAAGATTGTGGTTTTTCGCAATATTTTTTTGAAATTTGGGCTCTTTTACTAACATTAACATTTGCGCTGAGGCATCTTTTATGCTCATTTCTTGTCTTTAATGATTTATTCTGGGTTTTATTTTGTTTATTTGATGAAAATGAACAACAATACACACCATGGAAACATTTTTGTTTGATTTGTGCTGAGTGAGAATTTCACCTAGAACCCAAAGGGGGGGTATTGGCCTTTTTCGTGGAAAAATGTGAAAAATTAAAATTTCTAGAAATGAAATAAATGCCTTCTATACACCTCAAACATTCACTCTATGATGGAAGATTGTTGTTTTTCGCAATATTTTTTGAAATTTGGGCTCTTTTACTAACATTAACTTTTGCGCTGAGGCATCTTTTAGGCTCATTTCTTGTCTTTAATGATTTATTCTGGGTTTTATTTTTTTTATTTGATGAAAATGAACAACAATACACACCATGGAAACATTTTTGTTTGATTTGTGTCGAGTGAGAATTTCACCTAGAACCCAAAGGGAGGGGTATTGGCACTTATGTGAAAAATTAAAATTTCTAAAAATTAAGAAAATGCCTTCTATACACCTAAAACATTCACTCTATAATGGAAGATTGTGGTTTTTCGCAATATTTTTTTGAAATTTGGGCTCTTTTACTAACATTAACATTTGCGCTGAGGCATCTTTTATGCTCATTTCTTGTCTTTAATGATTTATTCTGGGTTTTATTTTGTTTATTTGATGAAAATGAACAACAATACACACCATGGAAACATTTTTGTTTGATTTGTGCTGAGTGAGAATTTCACCTAGAACCCAAAGGGGGGGGTATTGGCCTTTTTCGTGGAAAAATGTGAAAAATTAAAATTTCTAAAAATGAAATAAATGCCTTCTATACACCTCAAACATTCACTCTATAATGGAAGATTCTTGTTTTTCGCAATATTTTTTGAAATTTGGGCTCTTTTACTAACATTAACACTTGCGCTGAGGCATCTTTTATCCTCATTTCTTGTCTTTAATGATTTATTCTGGGTTTTATTTTGTTTATTTGATGAAAATGAACAACAATACACACCATGGAAACATTTTTGTTTGATTTGTGTCGAGGGAGAATTTCACCTAGAACCCAAAGGGGGGGTATTGGCCTTTTTCGTGGAAAAATGTGAAAAATTAAAATTTCTAGAAATGAAATAAATGCCTTCTATACACCTCAAACATTCACTCTATGATGGAAGATTGTTGTTTTTCGCAATATTTTTTGAAATTTGGGCTCTTTTACTAACATTAACTTTTGCGCTGAGGCATCTTTTAGGCTCATTTCTTGCCTTTAATGATTTATTCTGGGTTTTATTTTGTTTATTTGATGAAAATGAAATCCAATACACACCATGGAAACATTTTTGTTTGATTTGTGTCGAGTGAGAATTTCACCTAGAACCCAAAGGGGGGGTATTGGCACTTTTCACGGAAAAATGTGAAAAATTAAAATTTCTAAAAATTAAAAAAATGCCTTCTATACACCTAAAACATTCACTCTAAAATGGAAGATTGTGGTTTTTCGCAATATTTTTTTGAAATTTGGGCTCTTTTACTAACATTAACACTTGCGCTGAGGCATCTTTTATGCTCATTTCTTGTCTTTAATGATTTATTCTGGGTTTTATTTTGTTTATTTGATGAAAATGAACAACAATACACACCATGGAAGCATTTTTGTTTGATTTGTGTTGAGTGAGAATTTCACCTAGAAACCAAAGGGGGGGGTATTGGCCTTTTTCGTGGAAAAATGTGAAAAATTAAAATTTCTAAAAATGAAATAAATGCCTTCTATACACCTCAAACATTCACTCTATAATGGAAGATAGTTGTTTTTCGCAATATTTTTTGAAATTTGGGCTCTTTTACTAACATTAACACTTGCGCTGAGGCATCTTTTAGGCTCATTTCTTGTCTTTAATGATTTATTCTGGGTTTTATTTTGTTTATTTGATGACAATGAACAACAATACACACCATGGAAATATTTTTGTTTGATTTGTGTTGAGTGAGAATTTCACCTAGAACCCAAAGGGGGGGTATTGGCACTTTTCATGGAAAAATGTGAAAAATTAAAATTTCTAAAAATGAAATAAATGCCTTCTATACACCTCAAACATTCACTCTATGATGGAAGATTGTTGTTTTTCGCAATATTTTTTGAAATTTGGGCTCTTTTACTAACATTAACTTTTGCGCTGAGGCATCTTTTAGGCTCATTTCTTGCTTTTAATGATTTATTCTGGGTTTTATTTTGTTTATTTGATGAAAATGAACAACAATACACACCATGGAAACATTTTTGTTTTATTTGTGTCGAGTGAGAATTTCACCTAGAACCCAAAGGGGGGGGTATTGGCACTTTTCGTGGAAAAATGTGAAAAATTAACATTTCTAAAAATGAAATAAATGCCTTCTATACACCTCAAACATTCACTCTATAATGGAAGATTGTTGTTTTTCGCAATATTTTTTGAAATTTGCGCTCTTTTACTAACATTAACATTTGCGCTGAGGCATCTTTTAGGCTCATTTCTTGTCTTTAATGATTTATTCTGGGTTTTATTTTGTTTATTTGATGAAAATGGACAACAATACACACCATGGAAACATTTTTGTTTGATTTGTGTTGAGTGAGAATTTCACCTAGAACCCAAAGGGGGGGTATTGGCACTTTTCATGGAAAAATGTGAAAAATTAAAATTTCTAAAAATGAAATAAATGCCTTCTATACACCTCAAACATTCACTCTATAATGGAAGATTGTTGTTTTTCGCAATATTTTTTGAAATTTGGGCTCTTTTACTAACATTAACATTTGCGCTGAGGCATCTTTTATGCTCATTTCTTGTCTTTAATGATTTATTCTGGGTTTTATTTTGTTTATTTGATGAAAATGAACAACAACACACACCATGGAAACATTTTTGTTTGATTTGTGTCGAGTGAGAATTTCACCTAGAACCCAAAGGGGGGGGTATTGGCCTTTTTCGTGGAAAAATGTGAAAAATAAACATTTCTAAAAATGAAATAAATGCCTTCTATACACCTCAAACATTCACTCTATAATGGAAGATTGTGGTTTTTCGCAATATTTTTTTGAAATTTGGGCTCTTTTACTAACATTAACTCTTTCGCTGAGGCATCTTTTATGCTCATTTCTTGTCTTTAATGATTTATTCTGGGTTTTATTTTGTTTTTTTGATGAAAATGAACAACAATACACATTATGGAAACATTTTTGTTTGATTTGTGTTGAATGAGAATTTCACCTAGAACCCAAAGGGGGGGTATTGGCCTTTTTCGTGGAAAAATGTGAAAAATTAAAATTTCTAAACATGAAATAAATGCCTTCTATACACCTCAAACATTCACTCTATAATGGAAGATTGTTGTTTTTCGCAATATTTTTTGAAATTTGGGCTCTTTTACTAACATTAACATTTGCGCTGAGGCATCTTTTAGGCTCATTTCTTGTCTTCAATGATTTATTCTGGGTTTTATTTTGTTTATTTGATGAAAATGAACAACAATACACACCATGGAAACATTTTTGTTTGATTTGTGTTGAGAGAGAAGATTGGCACTTTTCCTGGAAAAATGTGAAAAATTAAAATTTCCAAAAATGAAATAAATGCCTTCTATACACCTCAAACATTCACTCTATGATGGAAGATTGTTGTTTTTCGCAATATTTTTTGAAATTTGGGCTCTTTTACTAACATTAACGTTTGCGCTGAGGCATCTTTTAGGCTCATTTCTTGCCTTTAATGATTTATTCTGGGTTTTATTTTGTTTATTTGATGAAAATGAACAACAATACGCACCATGGAAACATTTTTGTTTTATTTGTGTTGGGTGAGAATTTCACCTAGAACCCAAAGGGGGGGGTATTGGCACTTTTCGTGGAAAAATGTGAAAAATTAACATTTCTAAAAATGAAATAAATGCCTTCTATACGCCTCAAACATTCACTCTATAATGGAAGATTGTTGTTTTTCGCAATATTTTTTGAAATTTGGGCTCTTTTACTAACATTAACATTTGCGCTGAGGCATCTTTTAGGCTCATTTCTTGTCTTTAATGATTTATTCTGGGTTTTATTTTGTTTATTTGATGAAAATGAACAACAATACACACCATGGAAACATTTTTGTTTGATGTGTTGAGTGAGAATTTCACCTAGAACCCAAAGGGGGGGGTATTGGCACTTTTCATGGAAAAATGTGAAAAATTAAAATTTCTAAAAATGAAATAAATGCCTTCTATACACCTCAAACATTCACTCTATAATGGTAGATTGTTGTTTTCCGCAATATTTTTTGAAATTTGGGCTCTTTTACTAACATTAACATTTGCGCTGAGGCATCTTTTATGCTCATCTCTTGTCTTTAATCATTTATTCTGGGTTTTATTTTGTTTATTTGATGAAAATGAACAACAATACACACCATGGAAACATTTTAGTTTGATTTGTGTCGAGTGAGAATTTCACCTAGAACCCAAAGGGGGGGGTATTGGCACTTTTCACGGAAAAATGTGAAAAATTAAAATTTCTAAAAATTAAAAGAATGCCTTCTATACACCTTAACATTCACTCTATAATGGAAGATTGTTGTTTTTCGCAATACTTTTTGAAATTTGGGCTCTTTTACTAACATTAACATTTGCGCTGAAGCATCTTTTATGCTCATTTCTTGTCTTTAATGATTTATTCTGGGTTTTATTTTGTTTATTTGATGAAAATGAACAACAATACACACCATATAAACATTTTTGTTCGATTTGTGTGGAGTGAGAATTTCACCTAGAACCCAAAGGAGGGGTATTGGCACTTTTCATGGAAAAATGTGAAAAATTAAAATTTCTAAAAATGAAATAAATGCCTTCTATACACCTAAAACATTCACTCTATAATGGAAGATTGTGGTTTTTCGCAATATTTTTTTGAAATTTGGGCTCTTTTACTAACATTAACATTTCCGCTGAGGCATCTTTTATGCTCATTTCTTGTCTTTAATGATTTATTCTGGGTTTAATTTTTTTTATTTGATGAAAAATGAACAACAATACACACCATGGAAACATTTTAGTTTGATTTGTGTCGAGTGAGAATTTCACCTAGAACTCAAAGGGGGGGGTATTGGCACTTATCACGGAAAAATGTGAAAAATTAAAATGTCTAAAAATTAAAAAAATGCCTTCTATACACCTAAAACATTCACTCTATAATGGAAGATTGTGGTTTTTCGCAATATTTTTTTGAAATTTGGGCTCTTTTACTAACATTAACATTTGCGCTGAGGCATCTTTTATCCTCATTTCTTGTCTTTAATGATTTATTCTGGGTTTTATTTTGTTTATTTGATGAAAATGAACAACAATACACACCATGGAAACATTTTTGTTTGATTTGTGTCGAGTGAGAATTTCACCTAGAACCCAAAGGGGGGGGTATTGGCCTTTTTCGTGGAAAAATGTGAAAAATTAAAATTTCTAGAAATGAAATAAATGCCTTCTATACACCTCAAACATTCACTCTATGATGGAAGATTGTTGTTTTTCGCAATATTTTTTGAAATTTGGGCTCTTTTACTAACATTAACTTTTGCGCTGAGGCATCTTTTAGGCTCATTTCTTGCCTTTAATGATTTATTCTGGGTTTTATTTTGTTTATTTGATGACAATGAACAACAATACACACCATGGAAACATTTTTGTTTGATTTGTGTCGAGTGAGAATTTCACCTAGAACCCAAAGGGGGGGTATTGGCACTTTTCACGGAAAAATGTGAAAAATTAAAATTTCTAAAAATTAAAAAAATGCCTTCTATACACCTAAAACATTCACTCTATAATGGAAGATTGTGGTTTTTCACAATATTTTTTTGAAATCTGGGCTCTTTTGCTAACATTAACACTTGCGCTGAGGCATCTTTTATGCTCATTTCTTGTCTTTAATGATTTATTCTGGGTTTTATTTTGTTTATTTGATGAAAATGAACAACCATACACACCATTGAAGCATTTTTGTTTGATTTGTGTTGAGTGAGAATTTCACCTAGAACCCAAAGTGGGGGGTATTGGCCTTTTTCGTGGAAAAATGTGAAAAATTAAAATTTCTAAAAATGAAATAAATGCCTTCTATACACCTCAAACATTCACTCTATAATGGAAGATTGTTGTTTTTCGCAATATTTTTTGAAATTTGGGCTCTTTTACTAACATTAACATTTGCGCTGAGGCATCTTTTATGCTCATTTCTTGTCTTTAATGATTTATTCTGGGTTTTATTTTGTTTATTTGATGAAAATGAACAACAACACACACCATGGAAACATTTTTGTTTGATTTGTGTCGAGTGAGAATTTCACCTAGAACCCAAAGGGGGGGGTATTGGCCTTTTTCGTGGAAAAATGTGAAAAATAAACATTTCTAAAAATGAAATAAATGCCTTCTATACACCTCAAACATTCACTCTATAATGGAAGATTGTGGTTTTTCGCAATATTTTTTTGAAATTTGGGCTCTTTTACTAACATTAACTCTTTCGCTGAGGCATCTTTTATGCTCATTTCTTGTCTTTAATGATTTATTCTGGGTTTTATTTTGTTTTTTTGATGAAAATGAACAACAATACATATTATGGAAACATTTTTGTTTGATTTGTGTTGAATGAGAATTTCACCTAGAACCCAAAGGGGGGGTATTGGCCTTTTTCGTGGAAAAATGTAAAAATTAAAATTTCTAAACATGAAATAAATGCCTTCTATACACCTCAAACATTCACTCTATAATGGAAGATTGTTGTTTTTCGCAATATTTTTTGAAATTTGGGCTCTTTTACTAACATTAACATTTGCGCTGAGGCATCTTTTAGGCTCATTTCTTGTCTTTAATGATTTATTCTGGGTTTTATTTTGTTTATTTGATGAAAATGAACAACAATACACACCATGGAAACATTTTTGTTTGATTTGTGTTGAGTGAGAAGATTGGCACTTTTCCTGGAAAAATGTGAAAAATTAAAATTTCCAAAAATGAAATAAATGCCTTCTATACACCTCAAACATTCACTCTATGATGGAAGATTGTTGTTTTTCGCAATATTTTTTGAAATTTGGGCTCTTTTACTAACATTAACGTTTGCGCTGAGGCATCTTTTAGGCTCATTTCTTGCCTTTAATGATTTATTCTGGGTTTTATTTTGTTTATTTGATGAAAATGAACAACAATACGCACCATGGAAACATTTTTGTTTTATTTGTGTTGGGTGAGAATTTCACCTAGAACCCAAAGGGGGGGGTATTGGCACTTTTCGTGGAAAAATGTGAAAAATAAACATTTCTAAAAATGAAATAAATGCCTTCTATACGCCTCAAACATTCACTCTATAATGGAAGATTGTTGTTTTTCGCAATATTTTTTGAAATTTGGGCTCTTTTACTAACATTAACATTTGCGCTGAGGCATCTTTTAGGCTCATTTCTTGTCTTTAATGATTTATTCTGGGTTTTATTTTGTTTATTTGATGAAAATGAACAACAATACACACCATGGAAACATTTTTGTTTGATGTGTTGAGTGAGAATTTCACCTAGAACCCAAAGGGGGGGGTATTGGCACTTTTCATGGAAAAATGTGAAAAATTAAAATTTCTAAAAATGAAATAAATGCCTTCTATACACCTCAAACATTCACTCTATAATGGAAGATTGTTGTTTTCCGCAATATTTTTTGAAATTTGGGCTCTTTTACTAACATTAACATTTGCGCTGAGGCATCTTTTATGCTCATCTCTTGTCTTTAATCATTTATTCTGGGTTTTATTTTGTTTATTTGATGAAAATGAACAACAATACACACCATGGAAACATTTTTGTTTGATTTGTGTCGAGTGAGAATTTCACCTAGAACCCAAAGGGGGGGGTATTGGCACTTTTCACGGAAAAATGTGAAAAATTAAAATTTCTAAAAATTAAAAGAATGCCTTCTATACACCTTAACATTCACTCTATAATGGAAGATTGTTGTTTTTCGCAATACTTTTTGAAATTTGGGCTCTTTTACTAACATTAACATTTGCGCTGAAGCATCTTTTATGCTCATTTCTTGTCTTTAATGATTTATTCTGGGTTTTATTTTGTTTATTTGATGAAAATGAACAACAATACACACCATATAAACATTTTTGTTCGATTTGTGTGGAGTGAGAATTTCACCTAGAACCCAAAGGAGGGGTATTGGCACTTTTCATGGAAAAATGTGAAAAATTAAAATTTCTAAAAATGAAATAAATGCCTTCTATACACCTAAAACATTCACTCTATAATGGAAGATTGTGGTTTTTCGCAATATTTTTTTGAAATTTGGGCTCTTTTACTAACATTAACATTTGCGCTGAGGCATCTTTTATGCTCATTTCTTGTCTTTAATGATTTATTCTGGGTTTAATTTTTTTTATTTGATGAAAATGAACAACAATACACACCATGGAAACATTTTAGTTTGATTTGTGTCGAGTGAGAATTTCACCTAGAACTCAAAGGGGGGGGTATTGGCACTTATCACGGAAAAATGTGAAAAATTAAAATGTCTAAAAATTAAAAAAATGCCTTCTATACACCTAAAACATTCACTCTATAATGGAAGATTGTGGTTTTTCGCAATATTTTTTTGAAATTTGGGCTCTTTTACTAACATTAACATTTGCGCTGAGGCATCTTTTAGGCTCATTTCTTGCCTTTAATGATTTATTCTGGGTTTTATTTTGTTTATTTGATGACAATGAACAACAAGACACACCATGGAAACATTTTTGTTTGATTTGTGTCGAGTGAGAATTTCACCTAGAACCCAAAGGGGGGGTATTGGCACTTTTCACGGAAAAATGTGAAAAATTAAAATTTCTAAAAATTAAAAAAATGCCTTCTATACACCTAAAACATTCACTCTATAATGGAAGATTGTGGTTTTTCACAATATTTTTTTGAAATCTGGGCTCTTTTGCTAACATTAACACTTGCGCTGAGGCATCTTTTATGCTCATTTCTTGTCTTTAATGATTTATTCTGGGTTTTATTTTGTTTATTTGATGAAAATGAACAACCATACACACCATTGAAGCATTTTTGTTTGATTTGTGTTGAGTGAGAATTTCACCTAGAACCCAAAGTGGGGGGTATTGGCCTTTTTCGTGGAAAAATGTGAAAAATTAAAATTTCTAAAAATGAAATAAATGCCTTCTATACACCTCAAACATTCACTCTATAATGGAAGATTGTTGTTTTTCGCAATATTTTTTGAAATTTGGGCTCTTTTACTAACATTAACATTTGCGCTGAAGCATCTTTTATGCTCATTTCTTGTCTTTAATGATTTATTCTGGGTTTTATTTTGTTTATTTGATGAAAATGAACAACAATACACACCATGGAAACATTTTTGTTCGATATGTGTCGAGTGAGAATTTCACCTAGAACCCAAACGGGGGGTATTGGCACTTTTCATGGAAAAATGTGAAAAATTAAAATTTCTAAAAATGAAATAAATGCCTTCTATACACCTAAAACATTCACTCTATAATGGAAGATTGTGGTTTTTCGCAATATCTTTTTGAAATTTGGGCTCTTTTACTAACATTAACATTTGCGCTGAGGCATCTTTTATGCTCATTTCTTGTCTTTAATGATTTATTCTGGGTTTTATTTTTTTTATTTGATGAAAATGAACAACTATACACACCATGGAAACATTTTTGTTTGATTTGTGTCGAGTGAGAATTTCACCTAGAACCCAAAGGGGGGGGGTATTGGCACTTTTCACGGAAAAATGTGAAAAATTAAAATTTCTAAAAATTAAAAAAATGCCTTCTATACACCTAAAACATTCACTCTATAATGGAAGATTGTGGTTTTTCGCAATATTTTTTTGAAATTTGGGCTCTTTTACTAACATTAACATTTGCGCTGAGGCATCTTTTATGCTCATTTCTTGTCTTTAATGATTTATTCTGGGTTTTATTTTGTTTATTTGATGAAAATGAACAACAATACACACCATGGAAACATTTTTGTTTGATTTGTGCTGAGTGAGAATTTCACCTAGAACCCAAAGGGGGGGGGGGGTATTGGCCTTTTTCGTGGAAAAATGTGAAAAATTAAAATTTCTAAAAATGAAATAAATGCCTTCTATACACCTCAAACATTCACTCTATAATGGAAGATTCTTGTTTTTCGCAATATTTTTTGAAATTTGGGCTCTTTTACTAACATTAACACTTGCGCTGAGGCATCTTTTATCCTCATTTCTTGTCTTTAATGATTTATTCTGGGTTTTATTTTGTTTATTTGATGAAAATGAACAACAATACACACCATGGAAACATTTTTGTTTGATTTGTGTCGAGTGAGAATTTCACCTAGAACCCAAAGGGGGGGGTATTGGCCTTTTTCGTGGAAAAATGTGAAAAATTAAAATTTCTAGAAATGAAATAAATGCTTTCTATACACCTCAAACATTCACTCTATGATGGAAGATTGTTGTTTTTCGCAATATTTTTTGAAATTTGGGCTCTTTTACTAACATTAACTTTTGCGCTGAGGCATCTTTTAGGCTCATTTCTTGCCTTTAATGATTTATTCTGGGTTTTATTTTGTTTATTTGATGAAAATGAACAACAATACACACCAAGGAAACATTTTTGTTTGATTTGTGTTGAGTGAGAATTTCACCTAGAACCCAAAGGGGGGGGTATTGGCCTTTTTCGTGGAAAAATGTGAAAAATTAAAATTTCTAAAAATGAAATAAATGCCTTCTATACACCTCAAACATTCACTCTATAATGGAAGATTGTTGTTTTTCGCAATATTTTTTGAAATTTGGGCTCTTTTACTAACATTAACATTTGCGCTGAGGCATCTTTTATGCTCATTTCTTGTCTTTAATGATTTATTCTTGGTTTTATCTTGTTTATTTGATGAAAATGAACAACAATACACAACATGGAAACATTTTTGTTTGATTTGTGTTGAGTGAGAATTTCACCTAGAACCCAAAGGGGGGGGTATAGGCCTTTTTCGTGGAAAAATTTGAAAAATTAAAATTTCTAGAAATGAAATAAATGCCTTCTATACACCTCAAACATTCACTCTATGATGGAAGATTGTTGTTTTTCGCAATATTTTTTGAAATTTGGGCTCTTTTACTAACATTAACTTTTGCGCTGAGGCATCTTTTAGGCTCATTTCTTGCCTTTAATGATTTATTCTGGGTTTTATTTTGTTTATTTGATGACAATGAACAACAATACACACCATGGAAACATTTTTGTTTGATTTGTGTCGAGTGAGAATTTCACCTAGAACTTAAAGGGGGGTATTGGCCTTTTTCATGGAAAAATGTGAAAAATTAAAATTTCTAAAAATGAAATAAATGCCTTCTATACACCTAAAACATTCACTCTATAATGGAAGATTGTGGTTTTTCGCAATATTTTTTTGAAATTTTGGCTCTTTTACTAACATTAACATTTGCGCTGAGGCATCTTTTATGCTCATTTCTTGTCTTTAATGATTTATTCTGGGTTTTATTTTTTTTATTTGATGAAAATGAACAACAATACACACCATGGAAACATTTTTGTTTGATTTGTGTCGAGTGAGAATTTCACCTAGAACCCAAAGGGAGGGGTATTGGCACTTATCACGGAAAAATGTGAAAAATTAAAATTTCTAAAAATTAAGAAAATGCCTTCTATACACCTAAAACATTCACTCTATAATGGAAGATTGTGGTTTTTCGCAATATTTTTTTGAAATTTGGGCTCTTTTACTAACATTAACATTTGCGCTGAGGCATCTTTTATGCTCATTTCTTGTCTTTAATGATTTATTCTGGGTTTTATTTTGTTTATTTGATGAAAATGAACAACAATACACACCATGGAAACATTTTTGTTTGATTTGTGCTGAGTGAGAATTTCACCTAGAACCCAAAGGGGGGGGTATTGGCCTTTTTCGTGGAAAAATGTGAAAAATTAAAATTTCTAAAAATGAAATAAATGCCTTCTATACACCTCAAACATTCACTCTATAATGGAAGATTCTTGTTTTTCGCAATATTTTTTGAAATTTGGGCTCTTTTACTAACATTAACACTTGCGCTGAGGCATCTTTTACCCTCATTTCTTGTCTTTAATGATTTATTCTGGGTTTTATTTTGTTTATTTGATGAAAATGAACAACAATACACACCATGGAAACATTTTTGTTTGATTTGTGTCGAGGGAGAATTTCACCTAGAACCCAAAGGGGGGGTATTGGCACTTTTCACGGAAAAATGTGAAAAATTAAAATTTCTAAAAATTAAAAAAATGCCTTCTATACACCTAAAACATTCACTCTATAATGGAAGATTGTGGTTTTTCGCAATATTTTTTTGAAATTTGGGCTCTTTTACTAACATTAACACTTGCGCTGAGGCATCTTTTATGCTCATTTCTTGTCTTTAATGATTTATTCTGGGTTTTATTTTGTTTATTTGATGAAAATGAACAACAATACACACCATGGAAGCATTTTTGTTTGATTTGTGTTGAGTGAGAATTTCACCTAGAACCCAAAGGGGGGGGTATTGGCCTTTTTCGTGGAAAAATGTGAAAAATTAAAATTTCTAAAAATGAAATAAATGCCTTCTATACACCTCAAACATTCACTCTATAATGGAAGATTGTTGTTTTTCGCAATATTTTTTGAAATTTGGGCTCTTTTACTAACATTAACACTTGCGCTGAGGCATCTTTTATGCTCATTTCTTGTCTTTAATGATTTATTCTGGGTTTTATTTTGTTTATTTGATGAAAATGAACAACAATACACACCATGGAAATATTTTTGTTTGATTTGTGTTGAGTGAGAATTTCACCTAGAACCCAAAGGGGGGGTATTGGCACTTTTCATGGAAAAATGTGAAAAATTAAAATTTCTAAAAATGAAATAAATGCCTTCTATACACCTCAAACATTCACTCTATGATGGAAGATTGTTGTTTTTCGCAATATTTTTTGAAATTTGGGCTCTTTTACTAACATTAACTTTTGCGCTGAGGCATCTTTTAGGCTCATTTCTTGCTTTTAATGATTTATTCTGGGTTTTATTTTGTTTATTTGATGAAAATGAACAACAATACACACCATGGAAACATTTTTGTTTTATTTGTGTCGAGTGAGAATTTCACCTAGAACCCAAATGGGGGGGTATTGGCACTTTTCGTGGAAAAATGTGAAAAATTAACATTTCTAAAAATGAAATAAATGCCTTCTATACACCTCAAACATTCACTCTATAATGGAAGATTGTTGTTTTTCGCAATATTTTTTGAAATTTGCGCTCTTTTACTAACATTAACATTTGCGCTGAGGCATCTTTTAGGCTCATTTCTTGTCTTTAATGATTTATTCTGGGTTTTATTTTGTTTATTTGATGAAAATGGACAACAATACACACCATGGAAACATTTTTGTTTGATTTGTGTTGAGTGAGAATTTCACCTAGAACCCAAAGGGGGGGTATTGGCACTTTTCATGGAAAAATGTGAAAAATTAAAATTTCTAAAAATGAAATAAATGCCTTCTATACACCTCAAACATTCACTCTATAATGGAAGATTGTTGTTTTTCGCAATATTTTTTGAAATTTGGGCTCTTTTACTAACATTAACTCTTTCGCTGAGGCATCTTTTATGCTCATTTCTTGTCTTTAATGATTTATTCTGGGTTTTATTTTGTTTTTTTGATGAAAATGAACAACAATACACATTATGGAAACATTTTTGTTTGATTTGTGTTGAATGAGAATTTCACCTAGAACCCAAAGGGGGGGTATTGGCCTTTTTCGTGGAAAAATGTGAAAAATTAAAATTTCTAAACATGAAATAAATGCCTTCTATACACCTCAAACATTCACTCTATAATGGAAGATTGTTGTTTTTCGCAATATTTTTTGAAATTTGGGCTCTTTTACTAACATTAACATTTGCGCTGAGGCATCTTTTAGGCTCATTTCTTGTCTTTAATGATTTATTCTGGGTTTTATTTTGTTTATTTGATGAAAATGAACAACAATACACACCATGGAATCATTTTTGTTTGATTTGTGTTGAGTGAGAAGATTGGCACTTTTCCTGGAAAAATGTGAAAAATTAAAATTTCCAAAAATGAAATAAATGCCTTCTATACACCTCAAACATTCACTCTATGATGGAAGATTGTTGTTTTTCGCAATATTTTTGGAATTTGGGCTCTTTTACTAACATTAACGTTTGCGCTCAGGCATCTTTTAGGCTCATTTCTTGCCTTTAATGATTTATTCTGGGTTTTATTTTGTTTATTTGATGAAAATGAACAACAATACGCACCATGGAAACATTTTTGTTTTATTTGTGTCGGGTGAGAATTTCACCTAGAACCCAAAGGGGGGGGTATTGGCACTTTTCGTGGAAAAATGTGAAAAATTAACATTTCTAAAAATGAAATAAATGCCTTCTATACGCCTCAAACATTCACTCTATAATGGAAGATTGTTGTTTTTCGCAATATTTTTTGAAATTTGGGCTCTTTTACTAACATTAACATTTGCGCTGAGGCATCTTTTAGGCTCATTTCTTGTCTTTAATGATTTATTTTGGGTTTTATTTTGTTTATTTGATGAAAATGAACAACAATACACACCATGGAAACATTTTTGTTTGATGTGTTGATTGAGAATTTCACCTAGAACCCAAAGGGGGGGTATTGGCACTTTTCATGGAAAAATGTGAAAAATTAAAATTTCTAAAAATGAAATAAATGCCTTCTATACACCTCAAACATTCACTCTATAATGGAAGATTGTTGTTTTCCGCAATATTTTTTGAAATTTGGGCTCTTTTACTAACATTAACATTTGCGCTGAGGCATCTTTTATGCTCATCTCTTGTCTTTAATCATTTATTCTGGGTTTTATTTTGTTTATTTGATGAAAATGAACAACAATACACACCATGGAAACATTTTTGTTTGATTTGTGTCGAGTGAGAATTTCACCTAGAACCCAAAGGGGGGGGTATTGGCACTTTTCGTGGAAAAATGTGAAAAATTAAAATTTCTAAAAATTAAAAGAATGCCTTCTATACACCTTAACATTCACTCTATAATGGAAGATTGTGGTTTTTCGCAATATTTTTTTGAAATTTGGGCTCTTTTACTAACATTAACATTTGCGCTGAGGCATCTTTTATGCTCATTTCTTGTCTTTAATGATTTATTCTGGATTTATTTTGTTTATTTGATGAAAATGAACAACAATACACACCATGGAAACATTTTTGTTTTATTTGTGTCGAGTGAGAATTTCACCTAGAACCCAAAGGGGGGGGTATTGGCACTTTTCGTGGAAAAATGTGAAAAATTAAAATTTCTAAAAATGAAATAAATGCCTTCTATACACCTCAAACATTCACTCTATAATGGAAGATTGTTGTTTTTCGCAATATTTTTTGAAATTTGGGCTCTTTTACTAACATAAACATTTGCGCTGAGGCATCTTTTATGCTCATTTCTTGTCTTTAATGATTTATTCTGGGTTTTATTTTGTTTATTTGATGAAAATGAACAACAATACACACCATGGAAACATTTTTGTTTGATTTGTGTTGAGTGAGAATTTCACCTAGAACCCAAAGGGGGGGTATTGGCCTTTTTCGTGGAAAAATGTGAAAAATTAAAATTTCTAAAAATGAAATAAATGCCTTCTATACACCTCAAACATTCACTCTATGATGGAAGATTGTTGTTTTTCGCAACATTTTTTGAAATTTAGGCTCTTTTACTAACATTTACTTTTGCGCTGAGGCATCTTTTAGGCTCATTTCTTGCCTTAAATGATTTATTCTGGGTTTTATTTTGTTTATTTGATGAAAAGGAACAACAATACACACCATGGAAACATTTTTGTTTGATTTGTGTCGAGTGAGAATTTCACCTAGAACCCAAAGGGGGGGTATTGGCACTTTTCACGGAAAAATGTGAAAAATTAAAATTTCTAAAAATTAAAAAAAATGCCTTCTATACACCTAAAACATTCACTCTATAATGGAAGATTGTGGTTTTTCGCAATATTTTTTTGAAATTTGGGCTCTTTTACTAACATTAACACTTGCGCTGAGGCATCTTTTATGCTCATTTCTTGTCTTTAATGATTTATTCTGGGTTTTATTTTGTTTATTTGATGAAAATGAACAACAATACACACCATGGAAGCATTTTTGTTTGATTTGTGTTGAGTGAGAATTTCACCTAGAACCCAAAGGGGGGGGTATTGGCCTTTTTCGTGGAAAAATGTGAAAAATTAAAATTTCTAAAAATGAAATAAATGCCTTCTATACACCTCAAACATTCACTCTATAATGGAAGATTGTTGTTTTTCGCAATATTTTTTGAAATTTGGGCTCTTTTACTAACATTAACATTTGCGCTGAGGCATCTTTTAGGCTCATTTCTTGTCTTTAATGATTTATTCTGGGTTTTATTTTGTTTATTTGATGAAAATGAACAACAATACACACCATGGAAACATTTTTGTTTGATTTGTGTTGAGTGAGAATTTCACCTAGAACCCAAAGGGGGGGTATTGGAACTTTTCATGGAAAAATGTGAAAAATTAAAATTTCTAAAAATGAAATAAATGCCTTCTATACACCTCAAACATTCACTCTATGATGGAAGATTGTTGTTTTTCGCAATATTTTTTGAAATTTGGGCTCTTTTACTAACATTAACATTTGCGCTGAGGCGTCTTTTATGCTCATTTCTTGTCTTTAATGATTTATTCTGGGTTTTATTTTGTTTATTTGATGAAAATGAACAACAACACACACCATGGAAACATTTTTGTTTTATTTGTGTCGAGTGAGAATTTCACCTAGAACCCAAAGGGGGGGGTATTGGCACTTTTCGTGGAAAAATGTGAAAAATTAAAATTTCTAAAAATGAAATAAATGCCTTCAATACACCTCAAACATTCACTCTATAATGGAAGATTGTTGTTTTTCGCAATATTTTTTGAAATTTGGGCTCTTTTACTAACATTAACTTTTCCGCTGAGGCATCTTTTAGGCTCATTTCTTGCCTTTAATGATTTATTCTGGGTTTTATTTTGTTTATTTGATGAAAATGAACAACAATACACACCATGGAAACATTTTTGTTTTATTTGTGTCGAGTGAGAATTTCACCTAGAACCCAAAGGGGGGGGGTATTGGCACTTTTCGTGGAAAAATGTGAAAAATTAAAATTTCTAAAAATGGAATAAATGCCTTCTATACACCTCAAACATTCACTCTATGATGGAAGATTGTTGTTTTTCGCAATATTTTTTGAAATTTGGGCTCTTTTACTAACATTAACTTTTGCGCTGAGGCATCTTTTAGGCTCATTTCTTGCCTTTAATGATTTATTCTGGGTTTTATTTTGTTTATTTGATGAAAATGAACCACAATACACACCATGGAAACATTTTTGTTTGATTTGTGTCGAGTGAGAATTTCACCTAGAACCCAAAGGGGGGGTATTGGCACTTTACACGGAAAAATGTGAAAAATTAAAATTTCTAAAAATTAAAAAAATGCCTTCTATACACCTAAAACATTCACTCTATAATGGAAGATTGTGGTTTTTCGCAATATTGTTTTGAAATTTGGGCTCTTTTACTAACATTAACACTTGCGCTGAGGCATCTTTTATGCTCATTTCTTGTCTTTAATGATTTATTCTGGGTTTTATTTTGTTTATTTGATGAAAATGAACAACAATACACACCATTGAAGCATTTTTGTTTGATTTGTGTTGCGTGAGAATTTCACCTAGAACCAAGAGGGGGGGGTATTGGCCTTTTTCGTGGAAAAATGTGAAAAATTAAAATTTCTAAAAATGAAATAAATGCCTTCTATACACCTCAAACATTCACTATATAATGGAAGATTGTTGTTTTTCGCAATATTTTTTGAAATTTGGGCTCTTTTACTAACATTAACTTTTGCGCTGAGGCATCTTTTAGGCTCATTTCTTGCCTTTAATGATTTATTCTGGGTTTTATTTTGTTTATTTGATGAAAATGAACAACAATACACACCATGGAAACATTTTTGTTTATTTGTGTCGAGTGAGAATTTCACCTAGAACCCAAAGGGGGGGGGTATTGGCACTTTTCGTGGAAAAATGTGAAAAATTAAAATTTCTAAAAATGAAATAAATGCCTTCTATACACCGCAAACATTCACTCTATGATGGAAGATTGTTGTTTTTCGCAATATTTTTTGAAATTTGGGCTCTTTTACTAACATTAACTTTTGCGCTGAGGCATCTTTTAGGCTCATTTCTTGCCTTTAATGATTCATTCTGGGTTTTATTTTGTTTATTTGATGAAAATGGACAACAATACACACCATGGAAACATTTTTGTTTGATTTGTGTTGAGTGAGAATTTCACCTAGAACCCAAAGGGGGGGTATTAGCACTTTTCATGGAAAAATGTGAAAAATTAAAATTTCTAAAAATGAAATAAATGCCTTCTATACACCTCAAACATTCACTCTATAATGGAAGATTGTTGTTTTTCGCAATATTTTTTGAAATTTGGGCTCTTTTACTAACATTAACATTTGCGCTGAGGCATCTTTTATGCTCATTTCTTGTCTTTAATGATTTATTCTGGGTTTTATTTTGTTTATTTGATGAAAATGAACAACAACACACACCATGGAAACATTTTTGTTTTATTTGTGTCGAGTGAGAATTTCACCTAGAACCCAAAGGGGGGGGTATTGGCCTTTTTCGTGGAAAAATGTGAAAAATAAACATTTCTAAAAGTGAAATAAATGCCTTCTATACACCTCAAACATTCACTCTATAATGGAAGATTGTGGTTTTTCGCAATATTTTTTTGAAATTTGGGCTCTTTTACTAACATTAACTCTTTCGCTGAGGCATCTTTTATGCTCATTTCTTGTCTTTAATGATTTATTCTGGGTTTTATTTTGTTTATTTGATGAAAATGAACAACAATACACACCATGGAAACATTTTTGTTTGATTTGTGTTGAGTGAGAATTTCACCTAGAACCCAAAGGGGGGGAATTGGCCTTTTTCGTGGAAAAATGTGAAAAATTAAAATTTCTAAACATGAAATAAATGCCTTCTATACACCTCAAACATTCACTCTATAATGGAAGATTGTTGTTTTTCGCAATATTTTTTGAAATTTGGGCTCTTTTACTAACATTAACATTTGCGCTGAGGCATCTTTTAGGCTCATTTCTTGTCTTTAATGATTTATTCTGGGTTTTATTTTGTTTATTTGATGAAAATGAACAACAATACACACCATGGAAACATTTTTGTTTGATTTGTGTTGAGTGAGAAGATTGGCACTTTTCCTGGAAAAATGTGAAAAATTAAAATTTCTAAAAATGAAATAAATGCCTTCTATACACCTCAAACATTCACTCTATGATGGAAGATTGTTGTTTTTCGCAATATTTTTTGAAATTTGGGCTCTTTTACTAACATTAACGTTTGCGCTGAGGCATCTTTTAGGCTCATTTCTTGCCTTTAATGATTTATTCTGGGTTTTATTTTGTTTATTTGATGAAAATGAACAACAATACGCACCATGGAAACATTTTTGTTTTATTTGTGTCGGGTGAGAATTTCACCTAGAACCCAAAGGGGGGGGTATTGGCACTTTTCGTGGAAAAATGTGAAAAATTAACATTTCTAAAAATGAAATAAATGCCTTCTATACGCCTCAAACATTCACTCTATAATGGAAGATTGTTGTTTTTCGCAATATTTTTTGAAATTTGGGCTCTTTTCCTAACATTAACATTTGCGCTGAGGCATCTTTTAGGCTCATTTCTTGTCTTTAATGATTTATTCTGGGTTTTATTTTGTTTATTTGATGAAAATGAACAACAATACACACCATGGAAACATTTTTGTTTGATGTGTTGAGTGAGAATTTCACCTAGAACCCAAAGGGGGGGGGGGGTATTGGCACTTTTCATGGAAAAATGTGAAAAATTAAAATTTCTAAAAATTAAAAAAATGCCTTCTATACACCTCAAACATTCACTCTATAATGGAAGATTGTTGTTTTCCGCAATATTTTTTTAAATTTGGGCTCTTTTACTAACATTAACATTTGCGCTGAGGCATCTTTTATGCTCATCTCTTGTCTTTAATGATTTATTCTGGGTTTTATTTTGTTTATTTGATGAAAATGAACAACAATACACACCATGGAAACATTTTTGTTTGATTTGTGTCGAGTGAGAATTTCACCTAGAACCCAAAGGGGGGGGTATTGGCACTTTTCACGGAAAAATGTGAAAAATTAAAATTTCTAAAAATTAAAAGAATGCCTTCTATACACCTTAACATTCACTCTATGATGGAAGATTGTGGTTTTTCGCAATATTTTTTTGAAATTTGGGCTCTTTTACTAGCATTAACATTTGCGCTGAGGCATCTTTTATGCTCATTTCTTGTCTTTAATGATTTATTCTGGATTTATTTTGTTTATTTGATGAAAATGAACAACAATACACACCATGGAAACATTTTTGTTTGATTTGTGTTGAGTGAGAATTTCACCTAGAACCCAAAGGGGGGGGTATTGGCCTTTTTCGTGGAAAAATGTGAAAAATTAAAATTTCTAAAAATGAAATAAATGCCTTCTATACACCTCAAACATTCACTCTATAATGGAAGATTGTTGTTTTTCGCAATATTTTTTGAAATTTGGGCTCTTTTACTAACATTAACATTTGCGCTGAGGCATCTTTTATGCTCATTTCTTGTCTTTAATGATTTATCCTGGGTTTTATTTTGTTTATTTGATGAAAATGAACAACAATACACACCATGGAAACATTTTTTTTTGATTTGTGTTGAGTGAGAATTTCACCTAGAACCCAAAGGGGGGGTATTGGCCTTTTTCGTGGAAAAATGTGAAAAATTAAAATTTCTAAAAATGAAATAAATGCCTTCTATACACCTCAAACATTCACTCTATGATGGAAGATTGTTGTTTTTCGCAATATTTTTTGAAATTTAGGCTCTTTTACTAACATTTACTTTTGCGCTGAGGCATCTTTTAGGCTCATTTCTTGTCTTTAATGATTTATTCTGGGTTTTATTTTGTTTATTTGATGAAAATGAACAACAATACACACCATGGAAACATTTTTGTTTGATTTGTGTTGAGTGAGAATTTCACCTAGAACCCAAAGGGGGGGAATTGGCCTTTTTCGTGGAAAAATGTGAAAAATTAAAATTTCTAAACATGAAATAAATGCCTTCTATACACCTCAAACATTCACTCTATAATGGAAGATTGTTGTTTTTCGCAATATTTTTTGAAATTTGGGCTCTTTTACTAACATTAACATTTGCGCTGAGGCATCTTTTAGGCTCATTTCTTGTCTTTAATGATTTATTCTGGGTTTTATTTTGTTTATTTGATGAAAATGAACAACAATACACACCATGGAAACATTTTTGTTTGATTTGTGTTGAGTGAGAAGATTGGAACTTTTCCTGGAAAAATGTGAAAAATTAAAATTTCTAAAAATGAAATAAATGCCTTCTATACACCTCAAACATTCACTCTATGATGGAAGATTGTTGTTTTTCGCAATATTTTTTGAAATTTGGGCTCTTTTACTAACATTAACGTTTGCGCTGAGGCATCTTTTAGGCTCATTTCTTGCCTTTAATGATTTATTCTGGGTTTTATTTTGTTTATTTGATGAAAATGAACAACAATACGCACCATGGAAACATTTTTGTTTTATTTGTGTCGGGTGAGAATTTCACCTAGAACCCAAAGGGGGGGGTATTGGCACTTTTCGTGGAAAAATGTGAAAAATTAACATTTCTAAAAATGAAATAAATGCCTTCTATACGCCTCAAACATTCACTCTATAATGGAAGATTGTTGTTTTTCGCAATATTTTTTGAAATTTGGGCTCTTTTACTAACATTAACATTTGCGCTGAGGCATCTTTTATGCTCATTTCTTGTCTTTAATGATTTATTCTGGGTTTTATTTTGTTTATTTGATGAAAATGAACAACCATACACACCATGGAAACATTTTTGTTTGATGTGTTGAGTGAGAATTTCACCTAGAACCCAAAGGGGGGGGGTATTGGCACTTTTCATGGAAAAATGTGAAAAATTAAAATTTCTAAAAATTAAAAAAATGCCTTCTATACACCTCAAACATTCACTCTATAATGGAAGATTGTTGTTTTCCGCAATATTTTTTTAAATTTGGGCTCTTTTACTAACATTAACATTTGCGCTGAGGCATCTTTTATGCTCATCTCTTGTCTTTAATGATTTATTCTGGGTTTTATTTTGTTTATTTGATGAAAATGAACAACAATACACACCATGGAAACATTTTTGTTTGATTTGTGTCGAGTGAGAATTTCACCTAGAACCCAAAGGGGGGGGTATTGGCACTTTTCACGGAAAAATGTGAAAAATTAAAATTTCTAAAAATTAAAAGAATGCCTTCTATACACCTTAACATTCACTCTATGATGGAAGATTGTGGTTTTTCGCAATATTTTTTTGAAATTTGGGCTCTTTTACTAACATTAACATTTGCGCTGAGGCATCTTTTATGCTCATTTCTTGTCTTTAATGATTTATTCTGGATTTATTTTGTTTATTTGATGAAAATGAACAACAATACACACCATGGAAACATTTTTGTTTGATTTGTGTTGAGTGAGAATTTCACCTAGAACCCAAAGGGGGGGGGTATTGGCCTTTTTCGTGGAAAAATGTGAAAAATTAAAATTTCTAAAAATGAAATAAATGCCTTCTATACACCTCAAACATTCACTCTATAATGGAAGATTGTTGTTTTTCGCAATATTTTTTGAAATTTGGGCTCTTTTACTAACATTAACATTAGCGCTGAGGCATCTTTTATGCTCATTTCTTGTCTTTAATGATTTATCCTGGGTTTTATTTTGTTTATTTGATGAAAATGAACAACAATACACACCATGGAAACATTTTTGTTTGATTTGTGTTGAGTGAGAATTTCACCTAGAACCCAAAGGGGGGGTATTGGCCTTTTTCGTGGAGAAATGTGAAAAATTAAAATTTTTAAAAATGAAATAAATGCCTTCTATACACCTCAAACATTCACTCTATGATGGAAGATTGTTGTTTTTCGCAATATTTTTTGAAATTTAGGCTCTTTTACTAACATTTACTTTTGCGCTGAGGCATCTTTTAGGCTCATTTCTTGTCTTTAATGATTTATTCTGGGTTTTATTTTGTTTATTTGATGAAAAGGAACAACAATACACACCATGGAAACATTTTTGTTTGATTTGTGTCGAGTGAGAATTTCACCTAGAACCCAAAGGGGGGGTATTGGCACTTTTCACGGAAAAATGTGAAAAATTAAAATTTCTAAAAATTAAAAAAATGCCTTCTATACACCTAAAACATTCACTCTATAATGGAAGATTGTGGTTTTTCGCAATATTTTTTGAAATTTGGGCTCTTTTACTAACATTAACACTTGCGCTGAGGCATTTTTATGCTCATTTCTTGTCTTTAATGATTTATTCTGGGTTTTATTTTGTTTATTTGATGAAAATGAACAACAATACACACCATGGAAGCATTTTTGTTTGATTTGTGTTGAGTGAGAATTTCACCTAGAACCCAAAGGGGGGGGTATTGGCCTTTTTCGTGGAAAAATGTGAAAAATTAAAATTTCTAAAAATGAAATAAATGCCTTCTTTACACCTCAAACATTCACTCTATAATGGAAGATTGTTGTTTTTCGCAATATTTTTTGAAATTTGGGCTCTTTTACTAACATTAACATTTGCGCTGAGGCATCTTTTAGGCTCATTTCTTGTCTTTAATGATTTATTCTGGGTTTTATTTTGTTTATTTGATGAAAATGAACAACAATACACACCATGGAAACATTTTTGTTTGATTTTTGTTGAGTGAGAATTTCACCTAAAACCCAAAGGGGGGGTATTGGCACTTTTCGTGGAAAAATGTGAAAAATTAACATTTCTAAAAATGAAATAAATGCCTTCTATACGCCTCAAACATTCACTCTATAATGGAAGATTGTTGTTTTTCGCAATATTTTTTGAAATTTGGGCTCTTTTACTAACATTAACTTTTCCGCTGAGGCATCTTTTAGGCTCATTTCTTGCCTTTAATGATTTATTCTGGGTTTTATTTTGTTTATTTGATGAAAATGAACAACAATACACACCATGGAAACATTTTTGTTTTATTTGTGTCGAGTGAGAATTTCACCTAGAACCCAAAGGGGGGGGGTATTGGCACTTTTCGTGGAAAAATGTGAAAAATTAAAATTTCTAAAAATGAAATAAATGCCTTCAATACACCTCAAACATTCACTCTATAATGGAAGATTGTTGTTTTTCGCAATATTTTTTGAAATTTGGGCTCTTTTACTAACATTAACTTTTCCGCTGAGGCATCTTTTAGGCTCATTTCTTGCCTTTAATGATTTATTCTGGGTTTTATTTTGTTTATTTGATGAAAATGAACAACAATACACACCATGGAAACATTTTTGTTTTATTTGTGTCGAGTGAGAATTTCACCTAGAACCCAAAGGGGGGGGTATTGGCACTTTTCGTGGAAAAATGTGAAAAATTAAAATTTCTAAAAATGGAATAAATGCCTTCTATACACCTCAAACATTCACTCTATGATGGAAGATTGTTGTTTTTCGCAATATTTTTTGAAATTTGGGCTCTTTTACTAACATTAACTTTTGCGCTGAGGCATCTTTTAGGCTCATTTCTTGCCTTTAATGATTTATTCTGGGTTTTATTTTGTTTATTTGATGAAAATGAACCACAATACACACCATGGAAACATTTTTGTTTGATTTGTGTCGAGTGAGAATTTCACCTAGAACCCAAAGGGGGGGGTATTGGCACTTTACACGGAAAAATGTGAAAAATTAAAATTTCTAAAAATTAAAAAAATGCCTTCTATACACCTAAAACATTCACTCTATAATGGAAGATTGTGGTTTTTCGCAATATTGTTTTGAAATTTGGGCTCTTTTACTAACATTAACACTTGCGCTGAGGCATCTTTTATGCTCATTTCTTGTCTTTAATGATTTATTCTGGGTTTTATTTTGTTTATTTGATGAAAATGAACAACAATACACACCATGGAAACATTTTTGTTTTGATTTGTGTTGAGTGAGAAGATTGGCACTTTTCCTGGAAAAATGTGAAAAATTAAAATTTCTAAAAATGAAATAAATGCCTTCTATACACCTCAAACATTCACTCTATGATGGAAGATTGTTGTTTTTCGCAATATTTTTTGAAATTTAGGCTCTTTTACTAACATTAACGTTTGCGCTGAGGCATCTTTTAGGCTCATTTCTTGCCTTTAATGATTTATTCTGGGTTTTATTTTGTTTATTTGATGAAAATGAACAACAATACGCACCATGGAAACATTTTTGTTTTATTTGTGTCGGGTGAGAATTTCACCTAGAACCCAAAGGGGGGGGTATTGGCACTTTTCGTGGAAAAATGTGAAAAATTAACATTTCTAAAAATGAAATAAATGCCTTCTATACGCCTCAAACATTCACTCTATAATGGAAGATTGTTGTTTTTCGCAATATTTTTTGAAATTTGGGCTCTTTTACTAACATTAACATTTGCGCTGAGGCATCTTTTAGGCTCATTTCTTGTCTTTAATGATTTATTCTGGGTTTTATTTTGTTTATTTGATGAAAATGAACAACAATACACACCATGGAAACATTTTTGTTTGATGTGTTGAGTGAGAATTTCACCTAGAACCCAAAGGGGGGGGGGTATTGGCACTTTTCATGGAAAAATGTGAAAAATTAAAATTTCTAAAAATTAAAAAAATGCCTTCTATACACCTCAAACATTCACTCTATAATGGAAGATTGTTGTTTTCATTTTTTTAAATTTGGGCTCTTTTACTAACATTAACATTTGCGCTGAGGCATCTTTTATGCTCATCTCTTGTCTTTAATGATTTATTCTGGGTTTTATTTTGTTTATTTGATGAAAATGAACAACAATACACACCATGGAAACATTTTTGTTTGATTTGTGTCGAGTGAGAATTTCACCTAGAACCCAAAGGGGGGGGTATTGGCACTTTTCACGGAAAAATGTGAAAAATTAAAATTTCTAAAAATTAAAAGAATGCCTTCTATACACCTTAACATTCACTCTATGATGGAAGATTGTGGTTTTTCGCAATATTTTCTTGAAATTTGGGCTCTTTTACTAGCATTAACATTTGCGCTGAGGCATCTTTTATGCTCATTTCTTGTCTTTAATGATTTATTCTGGATTTATTTTGTTTATTTGATGAAAATGAACAACAATACACACCATGGAAACATTTTTGTTTGATTTGTGTTGAGTGAGAATTTCACCTAGAACCCAAAGGGGGGGTATTGGCCTTTTTCGTGGAAAAATGTGAAAAATTAAAATTTCTAAAAATGAAATAAATGCCTTCTATACACCTCAAACATTCACTCTATAATGGAAGATTGTTGTTTTTCGCAATATTTTTGAAATTTGGGCTCTTTTACTAACATTAACATTTGCGCTGAGGCATCTTTTATGCTCATTTCTTGTCTTTAATGATTTATCCTGGGTTTTATTTTGTTTATTTGATGAAAATGAACAACAATACACACCATGGAAACATTTTTTTTTGATTTGTGTTGAGTGAGAATTTCACCTAGAACCCAAAGGGGGGGTATTGGCCTTTTTCGTGGAAAAATGTGAAAAATTAAAATTTCTAAAAATGAAATAAATGCCTTCTATACACCTCAAACATTCACTCTATGATGGAAGATTGTTGTTTTTCGCAATATTTTTTGAAATTTAGGCTCTTTTACTAACATTTACTTTTGCGCTGAGGCATCTTTTAGGCTCATTTCTTGTCTTTAATGATTTATTCTGGGTTTTATTTTGTTTATTTGATGAAAATGAACAACAATACACACCATGGAAACATTTTTGTTTGATTTGTGTTGAGTGAGAATTTCACCTAGAACCCAAAGGGGGGGAATTGGCCTTTTTCGTGGAAAAATGTGAAAAATTAAAATTTCTAAACATGAAATAAATGCCTTCTATACACCTCAAACATTCACTCTATAATGGAAGATTGTTGTTTTTCGCAATATTTTTTGAAATTTGGGCTCTTTTACTAACATTAACATTTGCACTGAGGCATCTTTTAGGCTCATTTCTTGTCTTTAATGATTTATTCTGGGTTTTATTTGTTTATTTGATGAAAATGAACAACAATACACACCATGGAAACATTTTTGTTTGATTTGTGTTGAGTGAGAAGATTGGCACTTTTCCTGGAAAAATGTGAAAAATTAAAATTTCTAAAAATGAAATAAATGCCTTCTATACACCTCAAACATTCACTCTATGATGGAAGATTGTTGTTTTTCGCAATATTTTTTGAAATTTGGGCTCTTTTACTAACATTAACGTTTGCGCTGAGGCATCTTTTAGGCTCATTTCTTGCCTTTAATGATTTATTCTGGGTTTTATTTTGTTTATTTGATGAAAATGAACAACAATACGCACCATGGAAACATTTTTGTTTTATTTGTGTCGGGTGAGAATTTCACCTAGAACCCAAAGGGGGGGGTATTGGCACTTTTCGTGGAAAAATGTGAAAAATTAACATTTCTAAAAATGAAATAAATGCCTTCTATACGCCTCAAACATTCACTCTATAATGGAAGATTGTTGTTTTTCGCAATATTTTTTGAAATTTGGGCTCTTTTACTAACATTAACATTTGCGCTGAGGCATCTTTTATGCTCATTTCTTGTCTTTAATGATTTATTCTGGGTTTTATTTTGTTTATTTGATGAAAATGAACAACCATACACACCATGGAAACATTTTTGTTTGATGTGTTGAGTGAGAATTTCACCTAGAACCCAAAGGGGGGGGGTATTGGCACTTTTCATGGAAAAATGTGAAAAATTAAAATTTCTAAAAATTAAAAAAATGCCTTCTATACACCTCAAACATTCACTCTATAATGGAAGATTGTTGTTTTCCGCAATATTTTTTTAAATTTGGGCTCTTTTACTAACATTAACATTTGCGCTGAGGCATCTTTTATGCTCATCTCTTGTCTTTAATGATTTATTCTGGGTTTTATTTTGTTTATTTGATGAAAATGAACAACAATACACACCATGGAAACATTTTTGTTTGATTTGTGTCGAGTGAGAATTTCACCTAGAACCCAAAGGGGGGGGTATTGGCACTTTTCACGGAAAAATGTGAAAAATTAAAATTTCTAAAAATTAAAAGAATGCCTTCTATACACCTTAACATTCACTCTATGATGGAAGATTGTGGTTTTTCGCAATATTTTTTTGAAATTTGGGCTCTTTTACTAACATTAACATTTGCGCTGAGGCATCTTTCATGCTCATTTCTTGTCTTTAATGATTTATTCTGGATTTATTTTGTTTATTTGATGAAAATGAACAACAATACACACCATGGAAACATTTTTGTTTGATTTGTGTCGAGTGAGAATTTCACCTAGAACCCAAAGGGGGGGGTATTGGCCTTTTTCGTGGAAAAATGTGAAAAATTAAAATTTCTAAAAATGAAATAAATGCCTTCTATACACCTCAAACATTCACTCTATAATGGAAGATTGTTGTTTTTCGCAATATTTTTTGAAATTTGGGCTCTTTTACTAACATTAACATTTGCGCTGAGGCATCTTTTATGCTCATTTCTTGTCTTTAATGATTTATCCTGGGTTTTATTTTGTTTATTTGATGAAAATGAACAACAATACACACCATGGAAACATTTTTGTTTGATTTGTGTTGAGTGAGAATTTCACCTAGAACCCAAAGGGGGGGTATTGGCCTTTTTCGTGGAAAAATGTGAAAAATTAAAATTTCTAAAAATGAAATAAATGCCTTCTATACACCTCAAACATTCACTCTATGATGGAAGATTGTTGTTTTTCGCAATATTTTTTGAAATTTAGGCTCTTTTACTAACATTTACTTTTGCGCTGAGGCATCTTTTAGGCTCATTTCTTGTCTTTAATGATTTATTCTGGGTTTTATTTTGTTTATTTGATGAAAAGGAACAACAATACACACCATGGAAACATTTTTGTTTGATTTGTGTCGAGTGAGAATTTCACCTAGAACCCAAAGGGGGGGTATTGGCACTTTTCACGGAAAAATGTGAAAAATTAAAATTTCTAAAAATTAAAAAAATGCCTTCTATACACCTAAAACATTCACTCTATAATGGAAGATTGTGGTTTTTCGCAATATTTTTTTGAAATTTGGGCTCTTTTACTAACATTAACACTTGCGCTGAGGCATTTTTATGCTCATTTCTTGTCTTTAATGATTTATTCTGGGTTTTATTTTGTTTATTTGATGAAAATGAACAACAATACACACCATGGAAGCATTTTTGTTTGATTTGTGTTGAGTGAGAATTTCACCTAGAACCCAAAGGGGGGGGTATTGGCCTTTTTCGTGGAAAAATGTGAAAAATTAAAATTTCTAAAAATGAAATAAATGCCTTCTTTACACCTCAAACATTCACTCTATAATGGAAGATTGTTGTTTTTCGCAATATTTTTTGAAATTTGGGCTCTTTTACTAACATTAACATTTGCGCTGAGGCATCTTTTAGGCTCATTTCTTGTCTTTAATGATTTATTCTGGGTTTTATTTTGTTTATTTGATGAAAATGAACAACAATACACACCATGGAAACATTTTTGTTTGATTTGTGTTGAGTGAGAATTTCACCTAAAACCCAAAGGGGGGGTATTGGCACTTTTCGTGGAAAAATGTGAAAAATTAACATTTCTAAAAATGAAATAAATGCCTTCTATACGCCTCAAACATTCACTCTATAATGGAAGATTGTTGTTTTTCGCAATATTTTTTGAAATTTGGGCTCTTTTACTAACATTAACTTTTCCGCTGAGGCATCTTTTAGGCTCATTTCTTGCCTTTAATGATTTATTCTGGGTTTTATTTTGTTTATTTGATGAAAATGAACAACAATACACACCATGGAAACATTTTTGTTTTATTTGTGTCGAGTGAGAATTTCACCTAGAACCCAAAGGGGGGGGGTATTGGCACTTTTCGTGGAAAAATGTGAAAAATTAAAATTTCTAAAAATGAAATAAATGCCTTCTATACACCTCAAACATTCACTTTATGATGGAAGATTGTTGTTTTTCGCAATATTTTTTGAAATTTGGGCTCTTTTACTAACATTAACTTTTGCGCTGAGGCATCTTTTAGGCTCATTTCTTGCCTTTAATGATTTATTCTGGGTTTTATTTTGTTTATTTGATGAAAATGAACCACAATACACACCATGGAAACATTTTTGTTTGATTTGTGTCGAGTGAGAATTTCACCTAGAACCCAAAGGGGGGGTATTGGCACTTTACACGGAAAAATGTGAAAAATTAAAATTTCTAAAAATTAAAAAAATGCCTTCTATACACCTAAAACATTCACTCTATAATGGAAGATTGTGGTTTTTCGCAATATTGTTTTGAAATTTGGGCTCTTTTACTAACATTAACACTTGCGCTGAGGCATCTTTTATGCTCATTTCTTGTCTTTAATGATTTATTCTGGGTTTTATTTTGTTTATTTGATGAAAATGAACAACAATACACACCATTGAAGCATTTTTGTTTGATTTGTGTTGAGTGAGAATTTCACCTAGAACCAAAAGGGGGGGGTATTGGCCTTTTTCGTGGAAAAATGTGAAAAATTAAAATTTCTAAAAATGAAATAAATGCCTTCTATACACCTCAAACATTCACTATATAATGGAAGATTGTTGTTTTTCGCAATATTTTTTGAAATTTGGGCTCTTTTACTAACATTAACTTTGCGCTGAGGCATCTTTTAGGCTCATTTCTTGCCTTTAATGATTTATTCTGGGTTTTATTTTGTTTATTTGATGAAAATGAACAACAATACACACCATGGAAACATTTTTGTTTATTTGTGTCGAGTGAGAATTTCACCTAGAACCCAAAGGGGGGGGTATTGGCACTTTTCGTTGAAAAATGTGAAAAATTAACATTTCTAAAAATGAAATAAATGCCTTCTATACACCGCAAACATTCACTCTATGATGGAAGATTGTTGTTTTTCGCAATATTTTTTGAAATTTGGGCTCTTTTACTAACATTAACTTTTGCGCTGAGGCATCTTTTAGGCTCATTTCTTGCCTTTAATGATTTATTCTGGGTTTTATTTTGTTTATTTGATGAAAATGGACAACAATACACACCATGGAAACATTTTTGTTTGATTTGTGTTGAGTGAGAATTTCACCTAGAACCCAAAGGGGGGGTATTAGCACTTTTCATGGAAAAATGTGAAAAATTAAAATTTCTAAAAATGAAATAAATGCCTTCTATACACCTCAAACATTCACTCTATAATGGAAGATTGTTGTTTTTCGCAATATTTTTTGAAATTTGGGCTCTTTTACTAACATTAACATTTGCGCTGAGGCATCTTTTATGCTCATTTCTTGTCTTTAATGATTTATTCTGGGTTTTATTTTGTTTATTTGATGAAAATGAACAACAACACACACCATGGAAACATTTTTGTTTTATTTGTGTCGAGTGAGAATTTCACCTAGAACCCAAAGGGGGGGGTATTGGCCTTTTTCGTGGAAAAATGTGAAAAATAAACATTTCTAAAAGTGAAATAAATGCCTTCTATACACCTCAAACATTCACTCTATAATGGAAGATTGTGGTTTTTCGCAATATTTTTTTGAAATTTGGGCTCTTTTACTAACATTAACTCTTTCGCTGAGGCATCTTTTATGCTCATTTCTTGTCTTTAATGATTTATTCTGGGTTTTATTTTGTTTATTTGATGAAAATGAACAACAATACACACCATGGAAACATTTTTGTTTGATTTGTGTTGAGTGAGAATTTCACCTAGAACCCAAAGGGGGGGTATTGGCCTTTTTCGTGGAAAAATGTGAAAAATTAAAATTTCTAAACATGAAATAAATGCCTTCTATACACCTCAAACATTCACTCTATAATGGAAGATTGTTGTTTTTCGCAATATTTTTTGAAATTTGGGCTCTTTTACTAACATTAACATTTGCGCTGAGGCATCTTTTAGGCTCATTTCTTGTCTTTAATGATTTATTCTGGGTTTTATTTTGTTTATTTGATGAAAATGAACAACAATACACACCATGGAAACATTTTTGTTTGATTTGTGTTGAGTGAGAAGATTGGAACTTTTCCTGGAAAAATGTGAAAAATTAAAATTTCTAAAAATGAAATAAATGCCTTCTATACACCTCAAACATTCACTCTATGATGGAAGATTGTTGTTTTTCGCAATATTTTTTGAAATTTGGGCTCTTTTACTAACATTAACGTTTGCGCTGAGGCATCTTTTAGGCTCATTTCTTGCCTTTAATGATTTATTCTGGGTTTTATTTTGTTTATTTGATGAAAATGAACAACAATACGCACCATGGAAACATTTTTGTTTTATTTGTGTCGGGTGAGAATTTCACCTAGAACCCAAAGGGGGGGGTATTGGCACTTTTCGTGGAAAAATGTGAAAAATTAACATTTCTAAAAATGAAATAAATGCCTTCTATACGCCTCAAACATTCACTCTATAATGGAAGATTGTTGTTTTTCGCAATATTTTTTGAAATTTGGGCTCTTTTACTAACATTAACATTTGCGCTGAGGCATCTTTTAGGCTCATTTCTTGTCTTTAATGATTTATTCTGGGTTTTATTTTGTTTATTTGATGAAAATGAACAACAATACACACCATGGAAACATTTTTGTTTGATGTGTTGAGTGAGAATTTCACCTAGAACCCAAAGGGGGGGGGTATTGGCACTTTTCATGGAAAAATGTGAAAAATTAAAATTTCTAAAAATTAAAAAAATGCCTTCTATACACCCCAAACATTCACTCTATAATGGAAGATTGTTGTTTTCCGCAATATTTTTTTAAATTTGGGCTCTTTTACTAACATTAACATTTGCGCTGAGGCATCTTTTATGCTCATCTCTTGTCTTTAATGATTTATTCTGGGTTTTATTTTGTTTATTTGATGAAAATGAACAACAATACACACCATGGAAACATTTTTGTTTGATTTGTGTCGAGTGAGAATTTCACCTAGAACCCAAAGGGGGGGGTATTGGCACTTTTCACGGAAAAATGTGAAAAATTAAAATTTCTAAAAATTAAAAGAATGCCTTCTATACACCCCAAACATTCACTCTATAATGGAAGATTGTGGTTTTTCGCAATATTTTTTTGAAATTTGGGCTCTTTTACTAACATTAACATTTGCGCTGAGGCATCTTTTATGCTCATTTCTTGTCTTTAATGATTTATTCTGGATTTATTTTGTTTATTTGATGAAAATGAAAAACAATACACACCATGGAAACATTTTTGTTTGATTTGTGTTGAGTGAGAATTTCACCTAGAACCCAAAGGGGGGGGTATTGGCCTTTTTCGTGGAAAAATGTGAAAAATTAAAATTTCTAAAAATGAAATAAATGCCTTCTATACACCTCAAACATTCACTCTATAATGGAAGATTGTTGTTTTTCGCAATATTTTTTGAAATTTGGGCTCTTTTACTAACATTAACTTTTGCGCTGAGGCATCTTTTAGGCTCATTTCTTGCCTTTAATGATTTATTCTGGGTTTTATTTTGTTTATTTGATGAAAATGGACAACAATACACACCATGGAAACATTTTTGTTTGATTTGTGTTGAGTGAGAATTTCACCTAGAACCCAAAGGGGGGGTATTAGCACTTTTCATGGAAAAATGTGAAAAATTAAAATTTCTAAAAATGAAATAAATGCCTTCTATACACCTCAAACATTCACTCTATAATGGAAGATTGTTGTTTTTCGCAATATTTTTTGAAATTTGGGCTCTTTTACTAACATTAACATTTGCGCTGAGGCATCTTTTATGCTCATTTCTTGTCTTTAATGATTTATTCTGGGTTTTATTTTGTTTATTTGATGAAAATGAACAACAACACACACCATGGAAACATTTTTGTTTTATTTGTGTTGAGTGAGAATTTCACCTAGAACCCAAAGGGGGGGGTATTGGCCTTTTTCGTGGAAAAATGTGAAAAATAAACATTTCTAAAAGTGAAATAAATGCCTTCTATACACCTCAAACATTCACTCTATAATGGAAGATTGTGGTTTTTCGCAATATTTTTTTGAAATTTGGGCTCTTTTACTAACATTAACTCTTTCGCTGAGGCATCTTTTATGCTCATTTCTTGTCTTTAATGATTTATTCTGGGTTTTATTTTGTTTATTTGATGAAAATGAACAACAATACACACCATGGAAACATTTTTGTTTGATTTGTGTTGAGTGAGAATTTCACCTAGAACCCAAAGGGGGGGTATTGGCCTTTTTCGTGGAAAAATGTGAAAAATTAAAATTTCTAAACATGAAATAAATGCCTTCTATACACCTCAAACATTCACTCTATAATGGAAGATTGTTGTTTTTCGCAATATTTTTTGAAATTTGGGCTCTTTTACTAACATTAACATTTGCGCTGAGGCATCTTTTAGGCTCATTTCTTGTCTTTAATGATTTATTCTGGGTTTTATTTTGTTTATTTGATGAAAATGAAAAACAATACACACCATGGAAACATTTTTGTTTGATTTGTGTTGAGTGAGAAGATTGGCACTTTTCCTGGAAAAATGTGAAAAATTAAAATTTCTAAAAATGAAATAAATGCCTTCTATACACCTCAAACATTCACTCTATGATGGAAGATTGTTGTTTTTCGCAATATTTTTTGAAATTTGGGCTCTTTTACTAACATTAACGTTTGCGCTGAGGCATCTTTTAGGCTCATTTCTTGCCTTTAATGATTTATTCTGGGTTTTATTTTGTTTATTTGATGAAAATGAACAACAATACGCACCATGGAAACATTTTTGTTTTATTTGTGTCGGGTGAGAATTTCACCTAGAACCCAAAGGGGGGGGTATTGGCACTTTTCGTGGAAAAATGTGAAAAATTAACATTTCTAAAAATGAAATAAATGCCTTCTATACGCCTCAAACATTCACTCTATAATGGAAGATTGTTGTTTTTCGCAATATTTTTTGAAATTTGGGCTCTTTTACTAACATTAACATTTGCGCTGAGGCATCTTTTAGGCTCATTTCTTGTCTTTAATGATTTATTCTGGGTTTTATTTTGTTTATTTGATGAAAATGAACAACAATACACACCATGGAAACATTTTTGTTTGATGTGTTGAGTGAGAATTTCACCTAGAACCCAAAGGGGGGGGGTATTGGCACTTTTCATGGAAAAATGTGAAAAATTAAAATTTCTAAAAATTAAAAAAATGCCTTCTATACACCCCAAACATTCACTCTATAATGGAAGATTGTTGTTTTTCGCAATATTTTTTGAAATTTGGGCTCTTTTACTAACATTAACATTTGCGCTGAGGCATCTTTTATGCTCATTTCTTGTCTTTAATGATTTATTCTGGATTTATTTTGTTTATTTGATGAAAATGAAAAACAATACACACCATGGAAACATTTTTGTTTGATTTGTGTTGAGTGAGAATTTCACCTAGAACCCAAAGGGGGGGGTATTGGCCTTTTTCGTGGAAAAATGTGAAAAATTAAAATTTCTAAAAATGAAATAAATGCCTTCTATACACCTCAAACATTCACTCTATAATGGAAGATTGTTGTTTTTCGCAATATTTTTTGAAATTT
Organism: Hetaerina americana; assembly: GCF_022747635.1. Taxonomy (NCBI): domain Eukaryota; kingdom Metazoa; phylum Arthropoda; class Insecta; order Odonata; family Calopterygidae; genus Hetaerina; species Hetaerina americana. The sequence continues at coordinate 38,864 of NW_027287070.1, read as the reverse complement.
GGGCTCTTTTACTAACATTAACATTTGCGCTGAGGCATCTTTTATGCTCATTTCTTGTCTTTAATGATTTATTCTGGGTTTTATTTTGTTTATTTGATGAAAATGAACAACAATACACACCATGGAAACATTTTTGTTTGATTTGTGTTGAGTGAGAATTTCACCTAGAACCCAAAGGGGGGGTATTGGCCTTTTTCGTGGAAAAATGTGAAAAATTAAAATTTCTAAAAATGAAATAAATGCCTTCTATACACCTCAAACATTCACTCTATGATGGAAGATTGTTGTTTTTCGCAATATTTTTTGAAATTTAGGCTCTTTTACTAACATTAACATTTGCGCTGAGGCATCTTTTATGCTCATTTCTTGTCTTTAATGATTTATTCTGGGTTTTATTTTGTTTATTTGATGAAAAGGAACAACAATACACACCATGGAAACATTTTTGTTTGATTTGTGTCGAGTGAGAATTTCACCTAGAACCCAAAGGGGGGGTATTGGCACTTTTCACGGAAAAATGTGAAAAATTAAAATTTCTAAAAATTAAAAAAATGCCTTCTATACACCTAAAACATTCACTCTATAATGGAAGATGGTGGTTTTTCGCAATATTTTTTTGAAATTTGGGCTCTTTTACTAACATTAACACTTGCGCTGAGGCATTTTTATGCTCATTTCTTGTCTTTAATGATTTATTCTGGGTTTTATTTTGTTTATTTGATGAAAATGAACAACAATACACACCATGGAAGCATTTTTGTTTGATTTGTGTTGAGTGAGAATTTCACCTAGAACCCAAAGGGGGGGGTATTGGCCTTTTTCGTGGAAAAATGTGAAAAATTAAAATTTCTAAAAATGAAATAAATGCCTTCTTTACACCTCAAACATTCACTCTATAATGGAAGATTGTTGTTTTTCGCAATATTTTTTGAAATTTGGGCTCTTTTACTAACATTAACATTTGCGCTGAGGCATCTTTTAGGCTCATTTCTTGTCTTTAATGATTTATTCTGGGTTTTATTTTGTTTATTTGATGAAAATGAACAACAATACACACCATGGAAACATTTTTGTTTGATTTGTGTTGAGTGAGAATTTCACCTAGAACCCAAAGGGGGGGTATTGGCACTTTTCGTGGAAAAATGTGAAAAATTAACATTTCTAAAAATGAAATAAATGCCTTCTATACGCCTCAAACATTCACTCTATAATGGAAGATTGTTGTTTTTCGCAATATTTTTTGAAATTTGGGCTCTTTTACTAACATTAACATTTGCGCTGAGGCATCTTTTAGGCTCATTTCTTGTCTTTAATGATTTATTCTGGGTTTTATTTTGTTTGTTTGATGAAAATGAACAACAATACACACCATGGAAACATTTTTGTTTGATTTGTGTTGAGTGAGAATTTCACCTAGAACCCAAAGGGGGGGGTATTGGCACTTTTCATGGAAAAATGTGAAAAATTAAAATTTCTAAAAATGAAATAAATGCCTTCTATTAACCTCAAACATTCACTCTATGATGGAAGATTGTTGTTTTCCGCAATATTTTTTGAAATTTGGGCTCTTTTACTAACATTAACATTTGCGCTGAGGCATCTTTTATGCTCATCTCTTGTCTTTAATGATTTATTCTGGGTTTTATTTTGTTTATTTGATGAAAATGAACAACAATACACACCATGGAAACATTTTTGTTTGATTTGTGTTGAGTGAGAATTTCACTTAGAACCCAAAGGGGGGGTATTAGCACTTTTCATGGAAAAATGTGAAAAATTAAAATTTCTAAAAATGAAATAAATGCCTTCTATACACCTCAAACATTCACTCTATAATGGAAGATTGTTGTTTTTCGCAATATTTTTTGAAATTTGGGCTCTTTTACTAACATTAACATTTGCGCTGAGGCATCTTTTATGCTCATTTCTTGTCTTTAATGATTTATTCTGGGTTTTATTTTGTTTATTTGATGAAAATGAACAACAACACACACCATGGAAACATTTTTGTTTTATTTGTGTCGAGTGAGAATTTCACCTAGAACCCAAAGGGGGGGGTATTGGCCTTTTTCGTGGAAAAATGAGAAAAATAAACATTTCTAAAAGTGAAATAAATGCCTTCTATACACCTCAAACATTCACTCTATAATGGAAGATTGTGGTTTTTCGCAATATTTTTTTGAAATTTGGGCTCTTTTACTAACATTAACTCTTTCGCTGAGGCATCTTTTATGCTCATTTCTTGTCTTTAATGATTTATTCTGGGTTTTATTTTGTTTATTTGATGAAAATGAACAACAATACACACCATGGAAACATTTTTGTTTGATTTGTGTTGAGTGAGAATTTCACCTAGAACCCAAAGGGGGGGGTATTGGCCTTTTTCGTGGAAAAATGTGAAAAATTAAAATTTCTAAACATGAAATAAATGCCTTCTATACACCTCAAACATTCACTCTATAATGGAAGATTGTTGTTTTTCGCAATATTTTTTGAAATTTGGGCTCTTTTACTAACATTAACATTTGCGCTGAGGCATCTTTTAGGCTCATTTCTTGTCTTTAATGATTTATTCTGGGTTTTATTTTGTTTATTTGATGAAAATGAACAACAATACACACCATGGAAACATTTTTGTTTGATTTGTGTTGAGTGAGAAGATTGGCACTTTTCCTGGAAAAATGTGAAAAATTAAAATTTCTAAAAATGAAATAAATGCCTTCTATACACCTCAAACATTCACTCTATGATGGAAGATTGTTGTTTTTCGCAATATTTTTTGAAATTTGGGCTCTTTTACTAACATTAACGTTTGCGCTGAGGCATCTTTTAGGCTCATTTCTTGCCTTTAATGATTTATTCTGGGTTTTATTTTGTTTATTTGATGAAAATGAACAACAATACGCACCATGGAAACATTTTTGTTTTATTTGTGTCGGGTGAGAATTTCACCTAGAACCCAAAGGGGGGGGTATTGGCACTTTTCGTGGAAAAATGTGAAAAATTAACATTTCTAAAAATGAAATAAATGCCTTCTATACGCCTCAAACATTCACTCTATAATGGAAGATTGTTGTTTTTCGCAATATTTTTTGAAATTTGGGCTCTTTTACTAACATTAACATTTGCGCTGAGGCATCTTTTATGCTCATTTCTTGTCTTTAATGATTTATTCTGGGTTTTATTTTGTTTATTTGATGAAAATGAACAACAATACACACCATGGAAACATTTTTGTTTGATGTGTTGAGTGAGAATTTCACCTAGAACCCAAAGGGGGGGGGTATTGGCACTTTTCATGGAAAAATGTGAAAAATTAAAATTTCTAAAAATTAAAAAAATGCCTTCTATACACCTCAAACATTCACTCTATAATGGAAGATTGTTGTTTTCCGCAATATTTTTTTAAATTTGGGCTCTTTTACTAACATTAACATTTGCGCTGAGGCATCTTTTATGCTCATCTCTTGTCTTTAATGATTTATTCTGGGTTTTATTTTGTTTATTTGATGAAAATGAACAACAATACACACCATGGAAACATTTTTGTTTGATTTGTGTCGAGTGAGAATTTCACCTAGAACCCAAAGGGGGGGGTATTGGCACTTTTCACGGAAAAATGTGAAAAATTAAAATTTCTAAAAATTAAAAGAATGCCTTCTATACACCTTAACATTCACTCTATGATGGAAGATTGTGGTTTTTCGCAATATTTTTTTGAAATTTGGGCTCTTTTACTAACATTAACATTTGCGCTGAGGCATCTTTTATGCTCATTTCTTGTCTTTAATGATTTATTCTGGATTTATTTTGTTTATTTGATGAAAATGAACAATAATACACACCATGGAAACATTTTTGTTTGATTTGTGTTGAGTGAGAATTTCACCTAGAACCCAAAGGGGGGGGTATTGGCCTTTTTCGTGGAAAAATGTGAAAAATTAAAATTTCTAAAAATGAAATAAATGCCTTCTATACACCTCAAACATTCACTCTATAATGGAGGATTGTTGTTTTTCGCAATATTTTTTGAAATTTGGGCTCTTTTACTAACATTAACATTTGCGCTGAGGCATCTTTTATGCTCATTTCTTGTCTTTAATGATTTATTCTGGGTTTTATTTTGTTTATTTGATGAAAATGAACAACAATACACACCATGGAAACATTTTTGTTTGATTTGTGTTGAGTGAGAATTTCACCTAGAACCCAAAGGGGGGGTATTGGCCTTTTTCGTGGAAAAATGTGAAAAATTAAAATTTCTAAAAATGAAATAAATGCCTTCTATACACCTCAAACATTCACTCTATGATGGAAGATTGTTGTTTTTCGCAATATTTTTTGAAATTTAGGCTCTTTTACTAACATTTACTTTTGCGCTGAGGCATCTTTTAGGCTCATTTCTTGTCTTTAATGATTTATTCTGGGTTTTATTTTGTTTATTTGATGAAAAGGAACAACAATACACACCATGGAAACATTTTTGTTTGATTTGTGTCGAGTGAGAATTTCACCTAGAACCCAAAGGGGGGGTATTGGCACTTTTCACGGAAAAATGTGAAAAATTAAAATTTCTAAAAATTAAAAAAATGCCTTCTATACACCTAAAACATTCACTCTATAATGGAAGATTGTGGTTTTTCGCAATATTTTTTTGAAATTTGGGCTCTTTTACTAACATTAACACTTGCGCTGAGGCATTTTTATGCTCATTTCTTGTCTTTAATGATTTATTCTGGGTTTTATTTTGTTTATTTGATGAAAATGAACAACAGTACACACCATGGAAGCATTTTTGTTTGATTTGTGTTGAGTGAGAATTTCACCTAGAACCCAAAGGGGGGGGTATTGGCCTTTTTCGTGGAAAAATGTGAAAAATTAAAATTTCTAAAAATGAAATAAATGCCTTCTTTACACCTCAAACATTCACTCTATAATGGAAGATTGTTGTTTTTCGCAATATTTTTTGAAATTTGGGCTCTTTTACTAACATTAACATTTGCGCTGAGGCATCTTTTAGGCTCATTTCTTGTCTTTAATGATTTATTCTGGGTTTTATTTTGTTTATTTGATGAAAATGAACAACAATACACACCATGGAAACATTTTTGTTTGATTTGTGTTGAGTGAGAATTTCACCTAGAACCCAAAGGGGGGGTATTGGCACTTTTCGTGGAAAAATGTGAAAAATTAACATTTCTAAAAATGAAATAAATGCCTTCTATACGCCTCAAACATTCACTCTATAATGGAAGATTGTTGTTTTTCGCAATATTTTTTGAAATTTGGGCTCTTTTACTAACATTAACATTTGCGCTGAGGCATCTTTTAGGCTCATTTCTTGTCTTTAATGATTTATTCTGGGTTTTATTTTGTTTGTTTGATGAAAATGAACAACAATACACACCATGGAAACATTTTTGTTTGATTTGTGTTGAGTGAGAATTTCACCTAGAACCCAAAGGGGGGGGTATTGGCACTTTTCATGGAAAAATGTGAAAAATTAAAATTTCTAAAAATGAAATAAATGCCTTCTATTAACCTCAAACATTCACTCTATGATGGAAGATTGTTGTTTTCCGCAATATTTTTTGAAATTTGGGCTCTTTTACTAACATTAACATTTGCGCTGAGGCATCTTTTATGCTCATCTCTTGTCTTTAATGATTTATTCTGGGTTTTATTTTGTTTATTTGATGAAAATGAACAACAATACACACCATGGAAACATTTTTGTTTGATTTGTGTCGAGTGAGAATTTCACCTAGAACCCAAAGGGGGGGGTGTTGGCACTTTTCACGGAAAAATGTGAAAAATTAAAATTTCTAAAAATTAAAAAAATGCCTTCTATACACCTTAACATTCACTCTATAATGGAAGATTGTGGTTTTTCGCAATATTTTTTTGAAATTTGGGCTCTTTTACTAACATTAACACTTGCGCTGAGGCATCTTTTATGCTCATTTCTTGTCTTTAATGATTTATTCTGGGTTTTATTTTGTTTATTTGATGAAAATGAACAACAATACACACCATGGAAACATTTTTGTTTGATTTGTGTTGAGTGAGAATTTCACCTAGAACCCAAAGGGGGGGGTATTGGCCTTTTTCATGGAAAAATGTGAAAAATTAAAATTTCTAAAAATGAAATAAATGCCTTCTATACACCTCAAACATTCACTCTATAATGGAAGATTGTTGTTTTTCGCAATATTTTTTGAAATTTGGGCTCTTTTACTAACATTAACATTTGCGCTGAGGCATCTTTTAGGGTCATTTCTTGTCTTTAATGATTTATTCTAGGTTTTATTTTGTTTATTTGATGAAAATGAACAACAATACACAACATGGAAACATTTTTGTTTGATTTGTGTTGAGTGAGAATTTCACCTAGAACCCAAAGGGGGGGTATTGGCACTTTTCACGGAAAAATGTGTAAAAATTAAAATTTCTAAAAATTAAAAAAATGCCTTCTATACACCTAAAACATTCACTCTATAATGGAAGATTGTGTTTTTTCGCAATATTTTTTTGAAATTTGGGCTCTTTTACTAACATTAACACTTGCGCTGAGGCATCTTTTATGCTCATTTCTTGTCTTTAATGATTTATTCTGGGTTTTATTTTGTTTATTTGATGAAAATGAACAACAATACACACCATGGAAGCATTTTTGTTTGATTTGTGTTGAGTGAGAATTTCACCTAGAACCCAAAGGGGGGGGTATTGGCCTTTTTTGTGGAAAAATGTGAAAAATTAAAATTCCTAAAAATGAAATAAATGCCTTCTATACACCTCAAACATTCACTCTATAATGGAAGATTGTTGTTTTTCGCAATATTTTTTGAAATTTGGGCTCTTTTACTAACATTAACATTTGCGCTGAGGCATCTTTTAGGCTCATTTCTTGTCTTTAATGATTTATTCTGGGTTTTATTTTGTTTATTTGATGAAAATGAACAACAATACACACCATGGAAACATTTTTGTTTGATTTGTGTTGAGTGAGAATTTCACCTAGAACCCAAAGGGGGGGTATTGGCACTTTTCATGGAAAAACGTGAAAAATTAAAATTTCTAAAAATGAAATAAATGCCTTCTATACACCTCAAACATTCACTCTATGATGGAAGATTTTTTTTTTTCGCAATATTTTTTGAAATTTGGGCTCTTTTACTAACATTAACATTTGCGCTGAGGCATCTTTTAGGCTCATTTCTTGCCTTTAATGATTTATTCTGGGTTTTATTTTGTTTATTTGATGAAAATGAACAACAATACACACCATGGAAACATTTTTGTTTTATTTGTGTCGAGTGAGAATTTCACCTAGAACCCAAAGGGGGGGGTATTGGCACTTTTCGTGGAAAAATGTGAAAAATTAAAATTTCTAAAAATGAAATAAATGCCTTCTATACACCTCAAACATTCACTCTATGATGGAAGATTGTTGTTTTTCGCAATATTTTTTGAAATTTAGGCTCTTTTACTAACATTTACTTTTGCGCTGAGGCATCTTTTAGGCTCATTTCTTGTCTTTAATGATTTATTCTGGGTTTTATTTTGTTTATTTGATGAAAAGGAACAACAATACACACCATGGAAACATTTTTGTTTGATTTGTGTCGAGTGAGAATTTCACCTAGAACCCAAAGGGGGGGTATTGGCACTTTTCACGGAAAAATGTGAAAAATTAAAATTTCTAAAAATTAAAAAAATGCCTTCTATACACCTAAAACATTCACTCTATAATGGAAGATTGTGGTTTTTCGCAATATTTTTTTGAAATTTGGGCTCTTTTACTAACATTAAAACTTGCGCTGAGGCATTTTTATGCTCATTTCTTGTCTTTAATGATTTATTCTGGGTTTTATTTTGTTTATTTGATGAAAATGAACAACAGTACACACCATGGAAGCATTTTTGTTTGATTTGTGTTGAGTGAGAATTTCACCTAGAACCCAAAGGGGGGGGTATTGGCCTTTTTCGTGGAAAAATGTGAAAAATTAAAATTTCTAAAAATGAAATAAATGCCTTCTTTACACCTCAAACATTCACTCTATAATGGAAGATTGTTGTTTTTCGCAATATTTTTTGAAATTTGGGCTCTTTTACTAACATTAACATTTGCGCTGAGGCATCTTTTAGGCTCATTTCTTGTCTTTAATGATTTATTCTGGGTTTTATTTTGTTTATTTGATGAAAATGAACAACAATACACACCATGGAAACATTTTTGTTTGATTTGTGTTGAGTGAGAATTTCACCTAGAACCCAAAGGGGGGGTATTGGCACTTTTCGTGGAAAAATGTGAAAAATTAACATTTCTAAAAATGAAATAAATGCCTTCTATACGCCTCAAACATTCACTCTATAATGGAAGATTGTTGTTTTTCGCAATATTTTTTGAAATTTGGGCTCTTTTACTAACATTAACATTTGCGCTGAGGCATCTTTTAGGCTCATTTCTTGTCTTTAATGATTTATTCTGGGTTTTATTTTGTTTGTTTGATGAAAATGAACAACAATACACACCATGGAAACATTTTTGTTTGATTTGTGTTGAGTGAGAATTTCACCTAGAACCCAAAGGGGGGGGTATTGGCACTTTTCATGGAAAAATGTGAAAAATTAAAATTTCTAAAAATGAAATAAATGCCTTCTATTAACCTCAAACATTCACTCTATGATGGAAGATTGTTGTTTTCCGCAATATTTTTTGAAATTTGGGCTCTTTTACTAACATTAACATTTGCGCTGAGGCATCTTTTATGCTCATCTCTTGTCTTTAATGATTTATTCTGGGTTTTATTTTGTTTATTTGATGAAAATGAACAACAATACACACCATGGAAACATTTTTGTTTGATTTGTGTCGAGTGAGAATTTCACCTAGAACCCAAAGGGGGGGGTGTTGGCACTTTTCACGGAAAAATGTGAAAAATTAAAATTTCTAAAAATTAAAAAAATGCCTTCTATACACCTTAACATTCACTCTATAATGGAAGATTGTGGTTTTTCGCAATATTTTTTTGAAATTTGGGCTCTTTTACTAACATTAACACTTGCGCTGAGGCATCTTTTATGCTCATTTCTTGTCTTTAATGATTTATTATGGGTTTTATTTTGTTTATTTGATGAAAATGAACAACAATACACACCATGGAAACATTTTTGTTTGATTTGTGTTGAGTGAGAATTTCACCTAGAACCCAAAGGGGGGGGTATTGGCCTTTTTCATGGAAAAATGTGAAAAATTAAAATTTCTAAAAATGAAATAAATGCCTTCTATACACCTCAAACATTCACTCTATAATGGAAGATTGTTGTTTTTCGCAATATTTTTTGAAATTTGGGCTCTTTTACTAACATTAACATTTGCGCTGAGGCATCTTTTAGGGTCATTTCTTGTCTTTAATGATTTATTCTAGGTTTTATTTTGTTTATTTGATGAAAATGAACAACAATACACAACATGGAAACATTTTTGTTTGATTTGTGTTGAGTGAGAATTTCACCTAGAACCCAAAGGGGGGGTATTGGCACTTTTCACGGAAAAATGTGTAAAAATTAAAATTTCTAAAAATTAAAAAAATGCCTTCTATACACCTAAAACATTCACTCTATAATGGAAGATTGTGTTTTTTCGCAATATTTTTTTGAAATTTGGGCTCTTTTACTAACATTAACACTTGCGCTGAGGCATCTTTTATGCTCATTTCTTGTCTTTAATGATTTATTCTGGGTTTTATTTTGTTTATTTGATGAAAATGAACAACAATACACACCATGGAAGCATTTTTGTTTGATTTGTGTTGAGTGAGAATTTCACCTAGAACCCAAAGGGGGGGGTATTGGCCTTTTTTGTGGAAAAATGTGAAAAATTAAAATTTCTAAAAATGAAATAAATGCCTTCTATACACCTCAAACATTCACTCTATAATGGAAGATTGTTGTTTTTCGCAATATTTTTTGAAATTTGGGCTCTTTTACTAACATTAACATTTGCGCTGAGGCATCTTTTAGGCTCATTTCTTGCCTTTAATGATTTATTCTGGGTTTTATTTTGTTTATTTGATGAAAATGAACAACAATACACACCATGGAAACATTTTTGTTTTATTTGTGTCGAGTGAGAATTTCACCTAGAACCCAAAGGGGGGGGTATTGGCACTTTTCGTGGAAAAATGTGAAAAATTAAAATTTCTAAAAATGAAATAAATGCCTTCAATACACCTCAAACATTCACTCTATAATGGAAGATTGTTGTTTTTCGCAATATTTTTTGAAATTTGGGCTCTTTTACTAACATTAACTTTTGCGCTGAGGCATCTTTTAGGCTCATTTCTTGCCTTTAATGATTTATTCTGGGTTTTATTTTGTTTATTTGATGAAAATGAACAACAATACACACCATGGAAACATTTTTGTTTTATTTGTGTCGAGTGAGAATTTCACCTAGAATCCAAAGGGGGGGGTCTTGGCACTTTTCGTAGAAAAATGTGAAAAATTAAAATTTCTAAAAATGAAATAAATGCCTTCTATACACCTCAAACATTCACTCTATGATGAAAGATTGTTGTTTTTCGCAATATTTTTTGAAATTTGGGCTCTTTTACTAACATTAACTTTTGCGCTGAGGCATCTTTTATGCTCATTTCTTGTCTTTAATGATTTATTCTGGGTTTTATTTTGTTTATTTGATGAAAATGAACAACAATACACACCATTGAAGCATTTTTGTTTGATTTGTGTGGAGTGAGAATTTCACCTAGAACCAAAAGGGGGGGGTATAGGCCTTTTTCGTGGAAAAATGTGAAAAATTAAAATTTCTAAAAATGAAATAAATGCCTTCTAAACACCTCAAACATTCACTATATAATGGAAGATTGTTGTTTTTCGCAATATTTTTTGAAATTTGGGCTCTTTTACTAACATTAACATTTGCGCTGAGGCATCTTTTAGGCTCATTTCTAGTCTTTAATGATGTATTCTGGGTTTTATTTTTTTTATTTGATGAAAATGAACAACAATACACACCATGGAAACATTTTTGTTTGATTTGTGTCGAGTGAGAATTTCACCTAGAACCCAAAGGGGGGGGTATTGGCACTTTTCGTGGAAAAATGTGAAAAATTAAAATTTCTAAAAATGAAATAAATGCCTTCTATACACCGCAAACATTCACTCTATGATGGAAGATTGTTGTTTTTCGCAATATTTTTTGAAATTTGGGCTCTTTTACTAACATTAACTTTTGCGCTGAGGCATCTTTTAGGCTCATTTCTTGCCTTTAATGATTTATTCTGGGTTTTATTTTGTTTATTTGATGAAAATGAACAACAATACACACCATGGAAACATTTTTGTTTTATTTGTGTCGAGTGAGAATTTCACCTAGAACCCAAAGGGGGGGGGTATTGGCACTTTTCGTGGAAAAATGTGAAAAATTAAAATTTCTAAAAATTAAAAAAATGCCTTCTATACACCTAAAACATTCACTCTATAATGGAAGATTGTTGTTTTTCGCAATATTTTTTGAAATTTGGGCTCTTTTACTAACATTAACACTTGCGCTGAGGCATTTTTATGCTCATTTCTTGTCTTTAATGATTTATTCTGGGTTTTATTTTGTTTATTTGATGAAAATGAACAACAGTACACACCATGGAAGCATTTTTGTTTGATTTGTGTTGAGTGAGAATTTCACCTAGAACCCAAAGGGGGGGGTATTGGCCTTTTTCGTGGAAAAATGTGAAAAATTAAAATTTCTAAAAATGAAATAAATGCCTTCTTTACACCTCAAACATTCACTCTATAATGGAAGATTGTTGTTTTTCGCAATATTTTTTGAAATTTGGGCTCTTTTACTAACATTAACATTTGCGCTGAGGCATCTTTTAGGCTCATTTCTTGTCTTTAATGATTTATTCTGGGTTTTATTTTGTTTATTTGATGAAAATGAACAACAATACACACCATGGAAACATTTTTGTTTGATTTGTGTTGAGTGAGAATTTCACCTAGAACCCAAAGGGGGGGTATTGGCACTTTTCGTGGAAAAATGTGAAAAATTAACATTTCTAAAAATGAAATAAATGCCTTCTATACGCCTCAAACATTCACTCTATAATGGAAGATTGTTGTTTTTCGCAATATTTTTTGAAATTTGGGCTCTTTTACTAACATTAACATTTGCGCTGAGGCATCTTTTAGGCTCATTTCTTGTCTTTAATGATTTATTCTGGGTTTTATTTTGTTTGTTTGATGAAAATGAACAACAATACACACCATGGAAACATTTTTGTTTGATTTGTGTTGAGTGAGAATTTCACCTAGAACCCAAAGGGGGGGGTATTGGCACTTTTCATGGAAAAATGTGAAAAATTAAAATTTCTAAAAATGAAATAAATGCCTTCTATTAACCTCAAACATTCACTCTATGATGGAAGATTGTTGTTTTCCGCAATATTTTTTGAAATTTGGGCTCTTTTACTAACATTAACATTTGCGCTGAGGCATCTTTTATGCTCATCTCTTGTCTTTAATGATTTATTCTGGGTTTTATTTTGTTTATTTGATGAAAATGAACAACAATACACACCATGGAAACATTTTTGTTTGATTTGTGTCGAGTGAGAATTTCACCTAGAACCCAAAGGGGGGGGTGTTGGCACTTTTCACGGAAAAATGTGAAAAATTAAAATTTCTAAAAATTAAAAAAATGCCTTCTATACACCTTAACATTCACTCTATAATGGAAGATTGTGGTTTTTCGCAATATTTTTTTGAAATTTGGGCTCTTTTACTAACATTAACACTTGCGCTGAGGCATCTTTTATGCTCATTTCTTGTCTTTAATGATTTATTCTGGGTTTTATTTTGTTTATTTGATGAAAATGAACAACAATACACACCATGGAAACATTTTTGTTTGATTTGTGTTGAGTGAGAATTTCACCTAGAACCCAAAGGGGGGGGTATTGGCCTTTTTCATGGAAAAATGTGAAAAATTAAAATTTCTAAAAATGAAATAAATGCCTTCTATACACCTCAAACATTCACTCTATAATGGAAGATTGTTGTTTTTCGCAATATTTTTTGAAATTTGGGCTCTTTTACTAACATTAACATTTGCGCTGAGGCATCTTTTAGGGTCATTTCTTGTCTTTAATGATTTATTCTAGGTTTTATTTTGTTTATTTGATGAAAATGAACAACAATACACAACATGGAAACATTTTTGTTTGATTTGTGTTGAGTGAGAATTTCACCTAGAACCCAAAGGGGGGGTATTGGCACTTTTCACGGAAAAATGTGTAAAAATTAAAATTTCTAAAAATTAAAAAAATGCCTTCTATACACCTAAAACATTCACTCTATAATGGAAGATTGTGTTTTTTCGCAATATTTTTTTGAAATTTGGGCTCTTTTACTAACATTAACACTTGCGCTGAGGCATCTTTTATGCTCATTTCTTGTCTTTAATGATTTATTCTGGGTTTTATTTTGTTTATTTGATGAAAATGAACAACAATACACACCATGGAAGCATTTTTGTTTGATTTGTGTTGAGTGAGAATTTCACCTAGAACCCAAAGGGGGGGGTATTGGCCTTTTTTGTGGAAAAATGTGAAAAATTAAAATTTGTAAAAATGAAATAAATGCCTTCTATACACCTCAAACATTCACTCTATAATGGAAGATTGTTGTTTTTCGCAATATTTTTTGAAATTTGGGCTCTTTTACTAACATTAACATTTGCGCTGAGGCATCTTTTAGGCTCATTTCTTGTCTTTAATGATTTATTCTGGGTTTTATTTTGTTTATTTGATGAAAATGAACAACAATACACACCATGGAAACATTTTTGTTTGATTTGTGTTGAGTGAGAATTTCACCTAGAACCCAAAGGGGGGGTATTGGCACTTTTCATGGAAAAACGTGAAAAATTAAAATTTCTAAAAATGAAATAAATGCCTTCTATACACCTCAAACATTCACTCTATGATGGAAGATTGTTGTTTTTCGCAATATTTTTTGAAATTTGGGCTCTTTTACTAACATTAACATTTGCGCTGAGGCATCTTTTAGGCTCATTTCTTGCCTTTAATGATTTATTCTGGGTTTTATTTTGTTTATTTGATGAAAATGAACAACAATACACACCATGGAAACATTTTTGTTTTATTTGTGTCGAGTGAGAATTTCACCTAGAACCCAAAGGGGGGGGTATTGGCACTTTTCGTGGAAAAATGTGAAAAATTAAAATTTCTAAAAATGAAATAAATGCCTTCAATACACCTCAAACATTCACTCTATAATGGAAGATTGTTGTTTTTCGCAATATTTTTTGAAATTTGGGCTCTTTTACTAACATTAACTTTTGCGCTGAGGCATCTTTTAGGCTCATTTCTTGCCTTTAATGATTTATTCTGGGTTTTATTTTGTTTATTTGATGAAAATGAACAACAATACACACCATGGAAACATTTTTGTTTTATTTGTGTCGAGTGAGAATTTCACCTAGAATCCAAAGGGGGGGGTCTTGGCACTTTTCGTAGAAAAATGTGAAAAATTAAAATTTCTAAAAATGAAATAAATGCCTTCTATACACCTCAAACATTCACTCTATGATGAAAGATTGTTGTTTTTCGCAATATTTTATGAAATTTGGGCTCTTTTACTAACATTAACTTTTGCGCTGAGGCATCTTTTAGGCTCATTTCTTGCCTTTAATGATTTATTCTGGGTTTTATTTTGTTTATTTGATGAAAATGAACCACAATACACACCATGGAAACATTTTTGTTTGATTTGTGTCGAGTGAGAATTTCACCTAGAACCCAAAGGGGGGGTATTGGCACTTTACACGGAAAAATGTGAAAAAATTAAATTTCTAAAAATTAAAAAAATGCCTTCTATACACCTAAAACATTCACTCTATAATGGAAGATTGTGGTTTTTCGCAATATTGTTTTGAAATTTGGGCTCTTTTACTAACATTAACACTTGCGCTGAGGCATCTTTTATGCTCATTTCTTGTCTTTAATGATTTATTCTGGGTTTTATTTTGTTTATTTGATGAAAATGAACCACAATACACACCATTGAAGCATTTTT
The DNA here is from genome assembly GCF_022747635.1 of Hetaerina americana. Taxonomy (NCBI): domain Eukaryota; kingdom Metazoa; phylum Arthropoda; class Insecta; order Odonata; family Calopterygidae; genus Hetaerina; species Hetaerina americana. Next base: position 23,741 of record NW_027287070.1, on the reverse strand, counting down.
GTTTGATTTGTGTGGAGTGAGAATTTCACCTAGAACCAAAAGGGGGGGGTATTGGCCTTTTTCGTGGAAAAATGTGAAAAATTAAAATTTCTAAAAATGAAATAAATGCCTTCTAAACACCTCAAACATTCACTATATAATGGAAGATTGTTGTTTTTCGCAATATTTTTTGAAATTTGGGCTCTTTTACTAACATTAACATTTGCGCTGAGGCATCTTTTAGGCTCATTTCTAGTCTTTAATGATGTATTCTGGGTTTTATTTTGTTTATTTGATGAAAATGAACAACAATACACACCATGGAAACATTTTTGTTTGATTTGTGTCGAGTGAGAATTTCACCTAGAACCCAAAGGGGGGGGTATTGGCACTTTTCGTGGAAAAATGTGAAAAATTAAAATTTCTAAAAATGAAATAAATGCCTTCTATACACCGCAAACATTCACTCTATGATGGAAGATTGTTGTTTTTCGCAATATTTTTTGAAATTTGGGCTCTTTTACTAACATTAACTTTTGCGCTGAGGCATCTTTTAGGCTCATTTCTTGCCTTTAATGATTTATTCTGGGTTTTATTTTGTTTATTTGATGAAAATGAACAACAATACACACCATGGAAACATTTTTGTTTTATTTGTGTCGAGTGAGAATTTCACCTAGAACCCAAAGGGGGGGGGTATTGGCACTTTTCGTGGAAAAATGTGAAAAATTAAAATTTCTAAAAATTAAAAAAATGCCTTCTATACACCTAAAACATTCACTCTATAATGGAAGATTGTTGTTTTTCGCAATATTTTTTGAAATTTGGGCTCTTTTACTAACATTAACACTTGCGCTGAGGCATTTTTATGCTCATTTCTTGTCTTTAATGATTTATTCTGGGTTTTATTTTGTTTATTTGATGAAAATGAACAACAGTACACACCATGGAAGCATTTTTGTTTGATTTGTGTTGAGTGAGAATTTCACCTAGAACCCAAAGGGGGGGGTATTGGCCTTTTTCGTGGAAAAATGTGAAAAATTAAAATTTCTAAAAATTAAAAAAATGCCTTCTATACACCTAAAACATTCACTCTATAATGGAAGATTGTTGTTTTTCGCAATATTTTTTGAAATTTGGGCTCTTTTACTAACATTAACACTTGCGCTGAGGCATTTTTATGCTCATTTCTTGTCTTTAATGATTTATTCTGGGTTTTATTTTGTTTATTTGATGAAAATGAACAACAGTACACACCATGGAAGCATTTTTGTTTGATTTGTGTTGAGTGAGAATTTCACCTAGAACCCAAAGGGGGGGGTATTGGCCTTTTTCGTGGAAAAATGTGAAAAATTAAAATTTCTAAAAATGAAATAAATGCCTTCTTTACACCTCAAACATTCACTCTATAATGGAAGATTGTTGTTTTTCGCAATATTTTTTGAAATTTGGGCTCTTTTACTAACATTAACATTTGCGCTGAGGCATCTTTTAGGCTCATTTCTTGTCTTTAATGATTTATTCTGGGTTTTATTTTGTTTATTTGATGAAAATGAACAACAATACACACCATGGAAACATTTTTGTTTGATTTGTGTTGAGTGAGAATTTCACCTAGAACCCAAAGGGGGGGGTATTGGCACTTTTCGTGGAAAAATGTGAAAAATTAACATTTCTAAAAATGAAATAAATGCCTTCTATACGCCTCAAACATTCACTCTATAATGGAAGATTGTTGTTTTTCGCAATATTTTTTGAAATTTGGGCTCTTTTACTAACATTAACATTTGCGCTGAGGCATCTTTTAGGCTCATTTCTTGTCTTTAATGATTTATTCTGGGTTTTATTTTGTTTGTTTGATGAAAATGAACAACAATACACACCATGGAAACATTTTTGTTTGATTTGTGTTGAGTGAGAATTTCACCTAGAACCCAAAGGGGGGGGTATTGGCACTTTTCATGGAAAAATGTGAAAAATTAAAATTTCTAAAAATGAAATAAATGCCTTCTATTAACCTCAAACATTCACTCTATGATGGAAGATTGTTGTTTTCCGCAATATTTTTTGAAATTTGGGCTCTTTTACTAACATTAACATTTGCGCTGAGGCATCTTTTATGCTCATCTCTTGTCTTTAATGATTTATTCTGGGTTTTATTTTGTTTATTTGATGAAAATGAACAACAATACACACCATGGAAACATTTTTGTTTGATTTGTGTCGAGTGAGAATTTCACCTAGAACCCAAAGGGGGGGGTGTTGGCACTTTTCACGGAAAAATGTGAAAAATTAAAATTTCTAAAAATTAAAAAAATGCCTTCTATACACCTTAACATTCACTCTATAATGGAAGATTGTGGTTTTTCGCAATATTTTTTTGAAATTTGGGCTCTTTTACTAACATTAACACTTGCGCTGAGGCATCTTTTATGCTCATTTCTTGTCTTTAATGATTTATTCTGGGTTTTATTTTGTTTATTTGATGAAAATGAACAACAATACACACCATGGAAACATTTTTGTTTGATTTGTGTTGAGTGAGAATTTCACCTAGAACCCAAAGGGGGGGGTATTGGCCTTTTTCATGGAAAAATGTGAAAAATTAAAATTTCTAAAAATGAAATAAATGCCTTCTATACACCTCAAACATTCACTCTATAATGGAAGATTGTTGTTTTTCGCAATATTTTTTGAAATTTGGGCTCTTTTACTAACATTAACATTTGCGCTGAGGCATCTTTTAGGGTCATTTCTTGTCTTTAATGATTTATTCTAGGTTTTATTTTGTTTATTTGATGAAAATGAACAACAATACACAACATGGAAACATTTTTGTTTGATTTGTGTTGAGTGAGAATTTCACCTAGAACCCAAAGGGGGGGTATTGGCACTTTTCACGGAAAAATGTGTAAAAATTAAAATTTCTAAAAATTAAAAAAATTCCTTCCATACACCTAAAACATTCACTCTATAATGGAAGATTGTGTTTTTTCGCAATATTTTTTTGAAATTTGGGCTCTTTTACTAACATTAACACTTGCGCTGAGGCATCTTTTATGCTCATTTCTTGTCTTTAATGATTTATTCTGGGTTTTATTTTGTTTAATTGATGAAAATGAACAAAAATTCACACCATGGAAACATTTTTGTTTGATTTGTGTTGAGTGAGAATTTCATCTAGAACCCAAAGGGGGGGGTATTGGCCTTTTTCGTGGAAAAATGTGAAAAATTAAAATTTCTAAAAATGAAATAAATGCCTTCTATACACCTCAAACATTCACTCTATAATGGAAGATTGTTGTTTTTCGCAATATTTTTTGAAATTTGGGCTCTTTTACTAACATTAACATTTGCGCTGAGGCATCTTTTAGGCTCATTTCTTGCCTTTAATGATTTATTCTGGGTTTTATTTTGTTTATTTGATGAAAATGAACAACAATACACACCATGGAAACATTTTTGTTTTATTTGTGTCGAGTGAGAATTTCACCTAGAACCCAAAGGGGGGGGTATTGGCACTTTTCGTGGAAAAATGTGAAAAATTAAAATTTCTAAAAATGAAATAAATGCCTTCAATACACCTCAAACATTCACTCTATAATGGAAGATTGTTGTTTTTCGCAATATTTTTTGAAATTTGGGCTCTTTTACTAACATTAACTTTTCGCTGAGGCATCTTTTAGGCTCATTTCTTGCCTTTAATGATTTATTCTGGGTTTTATTTTGTTTATTTGATGAAAATGAACAACAATACACACCATGGAAACATTTTTGTTTTATTTGTGTCGAGTGAGAATTTCACCTAGAATCCAAAGGGGGGGGTCTTGGCACTTTTCGTAGAAAAATGTGAAAAATTAAAATTTCTAAAAATGAAATAAATGCCTTCTATACACCTCAAACATTCACTCTATGATGAAAGATTGTTGTTTTTCGCAATATTTTTTGAAATTTGGGCTCTTTTACTAACATTAACTTTTGCGCTGAGGCATCTTTTAGGCTCATTTCTTGCCTTTAATGATTTATTCTGGGTTTTATTTTGTTTATTTGATGAAAATGAACCACAATACACACCATGGAAACATTTTTGTTTGATTTGTGTCGAGTGAGAATTTCACCTAGAACCCAAAGGGGGGGTATTGGCACTTTACACGGAAAAATGTGAAAAAATTAAATTTCTAAAAATTAAAAAAATGCCTTCTATACACCTAAAACATTCACTCTATAGTGGAAGATTGTGGTTTTTCGCAATATTGTTTTGAAATTTGGGCTCTTTTACTAACATTAACACTTGCGCTGAGGCATCTTTTATGCTCATTTCTTGTCTTTAATGATTTATTCTGGGTTTTATTTTGTTTATTTGATGAAAATGAACAACAATACACACCATTGAAGCATTTTTGTTTGATTTGTGTGGAGTGAGAATTTCACCTAGAACCAAAAGGGGGGGGTATTGGCCTTTTTCGTGGAAAAATGTGAAAAATTAAAATTTCTAAAAATGAAATAAATGCCTTCTAAACACCTCAAACATTCACTATATAATGGAAGATTGTTGTTTTTCGCAATATTTTTTGAAATTTGGGCTCTTTTACTAACATTAACATTTGCGCTGAGGCATCTTTTAGGCTCATTTCTAGTCTTTAATGATGTATTCTGGGTTTTATTTTGTTTATTTGATGAAAATGAACAACAATACACACCATGGAAACATTTTTGTTTGATTTGTGTCGAGTGAGAATTTCACCTAGAACCCAAAGGGGGGGGTATTGGCACTTTTCGTGGAAAAATGTGAAAAATTAAAATTTCTAAAAATTAAAAAAATGCCTTCTATACACCTAAAACATTCACTCTATAATGGAAGATTGTTGTTTTTCGCAATATTTTTTGAAATTTGGGCTCTTTTACTAACATTAACACTTGCGCTGAGGCATCTTTTATGCTCATTTCTTGTCTTTAATGATTTATTCTGGGTTTTATTTTGTTTATTTGATGAAAATAAACAACAATACACACCATGGAAACATTTTTGTGTTATTTGTGTCGAGTGAGAATTTAACCTAGAACCCAAAGGGGGGGTTTTGGCACTTTTCACGGAAAAATGTGAAAAATTAAAATTTCTAAAAATGAAATAAATGCCTTCTATACACCTCAAACATTCACTCTATAATGGAAGATTGTTGTTTTTCGCAATATTTTTTGAAATTTGGGCTCTTTTACTAACATTAACATTTGCGCTGAGGCATCTTTTAGGCTCATTTCTAGTCTTTAATGATGTATTCTGGGTTTTATTTTGTTTATTTGATGAAAATGAACAACAATACACACCATGGAAACATTTTTGTTTGATTTGTGTCGAGTGAGAATTTCACCTAGAACCCAAGGGGGGGGGTATTGGCCTTTTTCGTGGAAAAATGTGAAAAATTAAAATTTCTAAAAATGAAATAAATGCCTTCTATACACCTCAAACATTCACTCTATGATGGAAGATTGTTGTTTTTCGCAATATTTTTTGAAATTTGGGCTCTTTTACTAACATTAACATTTGCGCTGAGGCATCTTTTATGCTCATTTCTTGTCTTTAATGATTTATTCTGGGTTTTATTTTGTTTATTTGATGAAAATGAACAACAATACACACCATGGAAACATTTTTGTTTGATTTGTGTTGAGTGAGAATTTCACCTAGAACCAAAAGGGGGGGGTATTAGCCTTTTTCGTGGAAAAATGTGAAAAATTAAAATTTCTAAAAATGAAATAAATGCCTTCTAAACACCTCAAACATTCACTATATAATGGAAGATTGTTGTTTTTCGCAATATTTTTTGAAATTTGGGCTCTTTTACTAACATTAACTTTTGCGCTGAGGCATCTTTTAGGCTCATTTCTTGCCTTTAATGATTTATTCTGGGTTTTATTTTGTTTATTTGATGAAAATGAACAACAATACACACCATGGAAACATTTTTGTTTTATTTGTGTCGAGTGAGAATTTCACCTAGAACCCAAAGGGGGGGGTATTGGCCTTTTTCGTGGAAAAATGTGAAAAATTAAAATTTCTAAAAATGAAATAAATGCCTTCTATACACCGCAAACATTCACTCTATGATGGAAGATTGTTGTTTTTCGCAATATTTTTTGAAATTTGGGCTCTTTTACTAACATTAACTTTTGCGCTGAGGCATCTTTTAGGCTCATTTCTTGCCTTTAATGATTTATTCTGGGTTTTATTTTGTTTATTTGATGAAAATGAACAACAATACACACCATGGAAACATTTTTGTTTTATTTGTGTCGAGTGAGAATTTCACCTAGAACCCAAAGGGGGGGGTATTGGCACTTTTCGTGGAAAAATGTGAAAAATTAAAATTTCTAAAAATTAAAAAAATGCCTTCTATACACCTAAAACATTCACTCTATAATGGAAGATTGTTGTTTTTCGCAATATTTTTTGAAATTTGGGCTCTTTTACTAACATTAACACTTGCGCTGAGGCATCTTTTATGCTCATTTCTTGTCTTTAATGATTTATTCTGGGTTTTATTTTGTTTATTTGATGAAAATAAACAACAATACACACCATGGAAACATTTTTGTGTTATTTGTGTCGAGTGAGAATTTCACCTAGAACCCAAAGGGGGGGTTTTGGCACTTTTCACGGAAAAATGTGAAAAATTAAAATTTCTAAAAATGAAATAAATGCCATCTATACACCTCAAACATTCACTCTATAATGGAAGATTGTTGTTTTTCGCAATATTTTTTGAAATTTGGGCTCTTTTACTAACATTAACATTTGCGCTGAGGCATCTTTTAGGCTCATTTCTAGTCTTTAATGATGTATTCTGGGTTTTATTTTGTTTATTTGATGAAAATGAACAACAATACACACCATGGAAACATTTTTGTTTGATTTGTGTCGAGTGAGAATTTCACCTAGAACCCAAAGGGGGGGGTATTGGCCTTTTTCGTGAAAAAATGTGAAAAATTAAAATTTCTAAAAATTAAAAAAATGCCTTCTATACACCTAAAACATTCACTCTATAATGGAAGATTGTGGTTTTTCGCAATATTTTTTTGAAATTTGGGCTCTTTTACTAACATTAACACTTGCGCTGAGGCATCTTTTATGCTCATTTCTTGTCTTTAATGATATATTCTGGGTTTTATTTTGTTTATTTGATGAAAATGAACAACAATACACACCATGGAAACATTTTTGTTTGATTTGTGTCGAGTGAGAATTTCACCTAGAACCCAAAGGGGGGGGTATTGGCACTTTTCACGGAAAAATGTGTATAATTAAAATTTCTAAAAATGAAATAAATGCCTTCTATACACCTCAAACATTCACTTTATAATGGAAGATTGTTGTTTTTCGCAATATTTTTTGAAATTTGGGCTCTTTTACTAACATTAACATTTGCGCTGGGGCATCTTTTAGGCTCATTTCTTGTCTTTAATGATTTATTCTGGGTTTTATTTTGTTTATTTGATGAAAATGAACAACAATACACACCATGGAAACATTTTTGATTGATTTGTGTTGAGTGAGAATTTCACCTAGAACCCAAGGGGGGGGGTATTGGCCTTTTTCGTGGAAAAATGTGAAAAATTAAAATTTCTAAAAATGAAATAAATGCCTTCTATACACCTCAAACATTCACTCTATGATGGAAGATTGTTGTTTTTCGCAATATTTTTTTAAATTTGGGCTCTTTTACTAACATTAACATTTGCGCTGAGGCATCTTTTATGCTCATTTCTTGTCTTTAATGATTTATTCTGGGTTTTATTTTGTTTATTTGATGAAAATGAACAACAATACACACCATGGAAACATTTTTGTTTGATTTGTGTTAAGTGAGAATTTCACCTAGAACCAAAAGGGGGGGGTATTGGCCTTTTTCGTGGAAAAATGTGAAAAATTAAAATTTCTAAAAATGAAATAAATGCCTTCTAAACACCTCAAACATTCACTATATAATGGAAGATTGTTGTTTTTCGCAATATTTTTTGAAATTTGGGCTCTTTTACTAACATTAACTTTTGCGCTGAGGCATCTTTTAGGCTCATTTCTTGCCTTTAATGATTTATTCTGGGTTTTATTTTGTTTATTTGATGAAAATGAACAACAATACACACCATGGAAACATTTTTGTTTTATTTGTGTCGAGTGAGAATTTCACCTAGAACCCAAAGGGGGGGGTATTGGCACTTTTCGTGGAAAAATGTGAAAAATTAAAATTTCTAAAAATGAAATAAATGCCTTCTATACACCGCAAACATTCACTCTATGATGGAAGATTGTTGTTTTTCGCAATATTTTTTGAAATTTGGGCTCTTTTACTAACATTAACACTTGCGCTGAGGCATCTTTTAGGCTCATTTCTTGCCTTTAATGATTTATTCTTGGTTTTATTTTGTTTATTTGATGAAAATGAACAACAATACACACCATGGAAACATTTTTGTTTTATTTGTGTCGAGTGAGAATTTCACCTAGAACCCAAAGGGGGGGGTATTGGCACTTTTCGTGGAAAAATGTGAAAAATTAAAATTTCTAAAAATTAAAAAAATGCCTTCTATACACCTAAAACATTCACTCTATAATGGAAGATTGTTGTTTTTCGCAATATTTTTTGAAATTTGGGCTCTTTTACTAACATTAACACTTGCGCTGAGGCATCTTTTATGCTCATTTCTTGTCTTTAATGATTTATTATGGGTTTTATTTTGTTTATTTGATGAAAATAAACAACAATACACACCATGGAAACATTTTTGTGTTATTTGTGTCGAGTGAGAATTTCACCTAGAACCCAAAGGGGGGGTTTTGGCACTTTTCACGGAAAAATGTGAAAAATTAAAATTTCTAAAAATGAAATAAATGCCTTCTATACACCTCAAACATTCACTCTATAATGGAAGATTGTTGTTTTTCGCAATATTTTTTGAAATTTGGGCTCTTTTACTAACATTAACATTTGCGCTGAGGCATCTTTTAGGCTCATTTCTAGTCTTTAATGATGTATTCTGGGTTTTATTTTGTTTATTTGATGAAAATGAACAACAATACACACCATGGAAACATTTTTGTTTGATATGTGTCGAGTGAGAATTTCACCTAGAACCCAAAGGGGGGGGTATTGGCCTTTTTCGTGGAAAAATGTGAAAAATTAAAATTTCTAAAAATTAAAAAAATGCCTTCTATACACCTAAAACATTCACTCTATAATGGAAGATTGTGGTTTTTCGCAATATTTTTTTGAAATTTGGGCTCTTTTACTTACATTAACACTTGCGCTGAGGCATCTTTTATGCTCATTTCTTGTCTTTAATGATATATTCTGGGTTTTATTTTGTTTATTTGATGAAAATGAACAACAATACACACCATGGAAACATTTTTGTTTGATTTGTGTCGAGTGAGAATTTCACCTAGAACCCAAAGGGGGGGGTATTGGCACTTTTCACGGAAAAATGTGAAAAATTAAAATTTCTAAAAATTAAAAAAATGCCTTTTATACACCTAAAACATTCACTCTATAATGGAAGATTGTGGTTTTTCGCAATATTTTTTTGAAATTTGGCCTCTTTTACTAACATTAACATTTGCGCTGAGGCATCTTTTATGCTCATTTCTTGTCTTTAATGATTTATTCTGGGTTTTATTTTGTTTATTTGATGAAAATGAACAACAATACACACCATGGAAACATTTTTGTTTGATTTGTGTCGAGTGAGAATTTCACCTAGAACCCAAAGGGGGTGGTATTGGCCTTTTTCGTGGAAAAATGTGAAAAATTAAAATTTCTAAAAATGAAATAAATGCCTTCTATACACCTAAAACATTCACTCTATAATGGAAGATTGTTGTTTTTCGCAATATTTTTTGAAATTTGGGCTCTTTTACTAACATTAACATTTGCGCTGAGGCATCTTTTATGCTCATTTCTTGTCTTTGATGATTTATTCTGGGTTTTATTTTGTTTATTTGATGAAAATGAACAACAATACACGCCATGGAAACATTTTTGTTTGATTTGTGTAGAGTGAGAATTTCACCTAGAACCCAAAGGGGGGGTATTGGCACTTTTATGGAAAAATGTGAAATATTAAAATTTCTAAAAATGAAATAAATGCCTTCCCTACACCTCAAAAATTCACTCTATAACGGAAGATTTTTGTTTTTCGCAATATTTTTTGAAATTTGGGCTCTTTTACTAACATTAACACTTGCGCTGAGGCATCTTTTATGCTCATTTCTTGTCTTTAATGATTTATTCTGGGTTTTATTTTGTTTATTTGATGAAAATGAACAACAATACACACCATGGAAGCATTTTTGTTTGATTTGTGTTGAGTGAGAATTTCACCTAGTACCCAAAGGGGGGGGTATTGGCACTTTTCGTGGAAAAATGTGAAAAATTAAAATTTCTAAAAATTAAAAAAATGCCTTCTATACACCTAAAACATTCACTCTATAATGGAAGATTGTTGTTTTTCGCAATATTTTTTGAAATTTGGGCTCTTTTACTAACATTAACACTTGCGTTGAGGCATCTTTTATGCTCATTTCTTGTCTTTAATGATTTATTCTGGGTTTTATTTTGTTTATTTGATGAAAATAAACAACAATACACACCATGGAAACATTTTTGTGTTATTTGTGTCGAGTGAGAATTTCACCTAGAACCCAAAGGGGGGGTTTTGGCACTTTTCACGGAAAAATGTGAAAAATTAAAATTTCTAAAAATGAAATAAATGCCTTCTATACACCTCAAACATTCACTCTATAATGGAAGATTGTTGTTTTTCGCAATATTTTTTGAAATTTGGGCTCTTTTACTAACATTAACATTTGCGCTGAGGCATCTTTTAGGCTCATTTCTAGTCTTTAATGATGTATTCTGGGTTTTATTTTGTTTATTTGATGAAAATGAACAACAATACACACCATGGAAACATTTTTGATTGATTTGTGTTGAGTGAGAATTTCACCTAGAACCCAAGGGGGGGGGTATTGGCCTTTTTCGTGGAAAAATGTGAAAAATTAAAATTTCTAAAAATGAAATAAATGCCTTCTATACACCTCAAACATTCACTCTATGATGGAAGATTGTTGTTTTTCGCAATATTTTTTTAAATTTGGGCTCTTTTACTAACATTAACATTTGCGCTGAGGCATCTTTTATGCTCATTTCTTGTCTTTAATGATTTATTCTGGGTTTTATTTTGTTTATTTGATGAAAATGAACAACAATACACACCATGGAAACATTTTTGTTTGATTTGTGTTAAGTGAGAATTTCACCTAGAACCAAAAGGGGGGGGTATTGGCCTTTTTCGTGGAAAAATGTGAAAAATTAAAATTTCTAAAAATGAAATAAATGCCTTCTAAACACCTCAAACATTCACTATATAATGGAAGATTGTTGTTTTTCGCAATATTTTTTGAAATTTGGGCTCTTTTACTAACATTAACTTTTGCGCTGAGGCATCTTTTAGGCTCATTTCTTGCCTTTAATGATTTATTCTGGGTTTTATTTTGTTTATTTGATGAAAATGAACAACAATACACACCATGGAAACATTTTTGTTTTATTTGTGTCGAGTGAGAATTTCACCTAGAACCCAAAGGGGGGGGTATTGGCACTTTTCGTGGAAAAATGTGAAAAATTAAAATTTCTAAAAATGAAATAAATGCCTTCTATACACCGCAAACATTCACTCTATGATGGAAGATTGTTGTTTTTCGCAATATTTTTTGAAATTTGGGCTCTTTTACTAACATTAACACTTGCGCTGAGGCATCTTTTAGGCTCATTTCTTGCCTTTAATGATTTATTCTTGGTTTTATTTTGTTTATTTGATGAAAATGAACAACAATACACACCATGGAAACATTTTTGTTTTATTTGTGTCGAGTGAGAATTTCACCTAGAACCCAAAGGGGGGGGTATTGGCACTTTTCGTGGAAAAATGTGAAAAATTAAAATTTCTAAAAATTAAAAAAATGCCTTCTATACACCTAAACATTCACTCTATAATGGAAGATTGTTGTTTTTCGCAATATTTTTTGAAATTTGGGCTCTTTTACTAACATTAACACTTGCGCTGAGGCATCTTTTATGCTCATTTCTTGTCTTTAATGATTTATTATGGGTTTTATTTTGTTTATTTGATGAAAATAAACAACAATACACACCATGGAAACATTTTTGTGTTATTTGTGTCGAGTGAGAATTTCACCTAGAACCCAAAGGGGGGGTTTTGGCACTTTTCACGGAAAAATGTGAAAAATTAAAATTTCTAAAAATGAAATAAATGCCTTCTATACACCTCAAACATTCACTCTATAATGGAAGATTGTTGTTTTTCGCAATATTTTTTGAAATTTGGGCTCTTTTACTAACATTAACATTTGCGCTGAGGCATCTTTTAGGCTCATTTCTAGTCTTTAATGATGTATTCTGGGTTTTATTTTGTTTATTTGATGAAAATGAACAACAATACACACCATGGAAACATTTTTGTTTGATATGTGTCGAGTGAGAATTTCACCTAGAACCCAAAGGGGGGGGTATTGGCCTTTTTCGTGGAAAAATGTGAAAAATTAAAATTTCTAAAAATTAAAAAAATGCCTTCTATACACCTAAAACATTCACTCTATAATGGAAGATTGTGGTTTTTCGCAATATTTTTTTGAAATTTGGGCTCTTTTACTTACATTAACACTTGCGCTGAGGCATCTTTTATGCTCATTTCTTGTCTTTAATGATATATTCTGGGTTTTATTTTGTTTATTTGATGAAAATGAACAACAATACACACCATGGAAACATTTTTGTTTGATTTGTGTCGAGTGAGAATTTCACCTAGAACCCAAAGGGGGGGGTATTGGCACTTTTCACGGAAAAATGTGAAAAATTAAAATTTCTAAAAATTAAAAAAATGCCTTTTATACACCTAAAACATTCACTCTATAATGGAAGATTGTGGTTTTTCGCAATATTTTTTTGAAATTTGGCCTCTTTTACTAACATTAACATTTGCGCTGAGGCATCTTTTATGCTCATTTCTTGTCTTTAATGATTTATTCTGGGTTTTATTTTGTTTATTTGATGAAAATGAACAACAATACACACCATGGAAACATTTTTGTTTGATTTGTGTCGAGTGAGAATTTCACCTAGAACCCAAAGGGGGTGGTATTGGCCTTTTTCGTGGAAAAATGTGAAAAATTAAAATTTCTAAAAATGAAATAAATGCCTTCTATACACCTAAAACATTCACTCTATAATGGAAGATTGTTGTTTTTCGCAATATTTTTTGAAATTTGGGCTCTTTTACTAACATTAACATTTGCGCTGAGGCATCTTTTATGCTCATTTCTTGTCTTTGATGATTTATTCTGGGTTTTATTTTGTTTATTTGATGAAAATGAACAACAATACACGCCATGGAAACATTTTTGTTTGATTTGTGTAGAGTGAGAATTTCACCTAGAACCCAAAGGGGGGGTATTGGCACTTTTATGGAAAAATGTGAAATATTAAAATTTCTAAAAATGAAATAAATGCCTTCCCTACAACTCAAAAATTCACTCTATAACGGAAGATTTTTGTTTTTCGCAATATTTTTTGAAATTTGGGCTCTTTTACTAACATTAACACTTGCGCTGAGGCATCTTTTATGCTCATTTCTTGTCTTTAATGATTAATTCTGGGTTTTATTTTGTTTATTTGATGAAAATGAACAACAATACACGCCATGGAAACATTTTTGTTTGATTTGTGTCGAGTGAGAATTTCACCTAGAACCCAGAGGGGGGGTATTGGCCTTTTTCGTGGAAAAATGTGAAAAATTAAAATTTCTAAAAATGAAATAAATGCCTTCTATACACCTCAAACATTCACTCTATAATGGAAGATTGTTGTTTTTCGCAATATTTTTTGAAATTTGGGCTCTTTTACTAACATTAACATTTGCGCTGAGGCATCTTTTATGCTCATTTCTTGTCTTTAATGATTTATTCTGGGTTTTATTTTGTTTATTTGATGAAAATGAACAACAATACACACCATGGAAACATTTTTGTTTGATTTGTGTTGAGTGAGAATTTCACCTAGAACCCAAAGGGGGGGGTATTGGCCTTTTTCGTGGAAAAATGTGAAAAATTAAAATTTCTAAAAATGAAATAAATGCCTTCTATTAACCTCAAACATTCACTCTATGATGGAAGATTGTTGTTTTTCGCAATATTTTTTGAAATTTGGGCTCTTTTACTAACATTACCCCTTGCGCAGAGGCATCTGTTATGCTCATTTCTTGTCTTTAATGATTTATTCTGGGCTTCATTTTGTTTATTTGATGAAAATGAACAACAATACACACCATGGAAACATTTTTGTTTGATTTGTGTCGTGTGAGAATTTCACCTAGAACCCAAAGGGGGGGGTATTGGCACTTTTCACGGAAAAATGTGAAAAATTAAAATTTCTAAAAATTAAAAAAATGCCTTCTACACACCTAAAACATTCACTCTATAATGGTAGATTGTTGTTTTTCGCAATATTTTTTTGAAATTTGGGCTCTTTTACTAACATTAACATTTGCGCTGAGGCATCTTTTATGCTCATTTCTTGTCTTTAATGATTTATTCTGGGTTTTATTTTTTTTATTTGATGAAAATGAACAACAATACACACCATGGAAACATTTTTGTTTGATTTGTGTCGAGTGAGAATTTCACCTAGAACCCAAAGGGGGGGGTATTGGCACTTTTCACGGAAAAATGTGAAAAATTAAAATTTCTAAAAATTAAAAAAATGCCTTTTATACACCTAAAACATTCACTCTATAATGGAAGATTGTGGTTTTTCGCAATATTTTTTTGAAATTTTGGCTCTTTTACTAACATTAACATTTGCGCTGAGGCAACCTTTATGCTCATTTCTTGTCTTTAATGATTTATTCTGGGTTTTATTTTGTTTATTTGATGAAAATGAACAACAATACACACCATGGAAACATTTTTGTTTGATTTGTGTCGAGTGAGAATTTCACCTAGAACCCAAAGGGGGGGGTATTGGCCTTTTTCGTGGATAAATGTGAAACATTAAAATTTCTAAAAATGAAATAAATGCCTTCTATACACCTCAAACATTCACTCTATAATGGAAGATTGTTGTTTTTCGCAATATTTTTTGAAATTTGGGCTCTTTTACTAACATTAACATTTGCGCTGAGGCATCTTTTATGCTCATTTCTTGTCTTTAATGATTTATTCTGGGTTTTATCTTGTTTATTTGATGAAAAGGAACAACAATACACAACATGGAAACATTTTTGTTTGATTTGTGTTGAGTGAGTTTTTCACCTAGAACCCAAAGGGGGGGGGTATTGGCCTTTTTCGTGGAAAAATGTGAAAAATTAAAATTTCTAAAAATGAAATAAATGCCTTCTATACACCTCAAACATTCACTCTATAATGGAAGATTGTTGTTTTTCGCAATATTTTTTGAAATTTGGGCTCTTTTACTAACATTAACATTTGCGCTGAAGCATCTTTTATGCTCATTTCTTGTCTTTAATGATTTATTCTGGGTTTTATTTTGTTTATTTGATGAAAATGAACAACAATACACACCATGGAAACATTTTTGTTCGATTTGTGTCGAGTGAGAATTTCACCTAGAACCAAAAGAGGGGGTATTGGCACTTTTCACGGAAAAATGTGAAAAATTAAAATTTCTAAAAATTAAAAAAATGCCTTCTATACACCTAAAACATTCACTCTATAATGGAAGATTGTGGTTTTTCGCAATATTTTTTTGAAATTTGGGCTCTTTTACTAACATTAACATTTGCGCTGAGGCATCTTTTATGCTCATTTCTTGTCTTTAATGATTTATTCTGGGTTTTATTTTGTTTATTTGATGAAAATGAACAACAATACACACCATGGAAACATTTTTGTTTGATTTGTGTCGAGTGAGAATTTCACCTAGAACCCAAAGGGGGGGGGTATTGGCACTTTTCACGGAAAAATGTGAAAAATTAAAATTTCTAAAAATTAAAAAAATGCCTTCTATACACCTAAAACATTCACTCTATAATGGAAGATTGTGGTTTTTCGCAATATTTTTTTGAAATTTGGGCTCTTTTACTAACATTAACATTTGCGCTGAGGCATCTTTTATGCTCATTTCTTGTCTTTAATGATTTATTCTGGGTTTTATTTTGTTTATTTGATGAAAATGAACAACAATACACACCATGGAAACATTTTTGTTTGATTTGTGTTGAGTGAGAATTTCACCTAGAACCCAAAGGGGGGTATTGGCCTTTTTCGTGGATAAATGTGAAAAATTAAAATTTCTAAAAATGAAATAAATGCCTTCTATACACCTCAAACATTCACTCTATAATGGAAGATTGTTGTTTTTCGCAATATTTTTTGAAATTTGGGCTTTTTTACTAACATTAACACTTGCGCTGAGGCATCTTTTATGCTCATTTCTTGTCTTTAATGATTTATTCTGGGTTTTATTTTGTTTATTTGATGAAAATAAACAACAATACACACCATGGAAACATTTTTGTTTGATTTGTGTCGAGTGAGAATTTCACCTAGAAACCAAAGGGGGGGGTATTGGCCTTTTTCGTGGAAAAATGTGAAAAATTAAAATTTCTAAAAATGAAATAAATGCCTTCTATACACCTCAAACATTCACTCTATGATGGAAGATTGTTGTTTTTCGCAATATTTTTTGAAATTTGGGCATTTTTACTAACATTAACTTTTGCGCTGAGGCATCTTTTATGCTCATTTCTTGCCTTTAATGATTTATTCTGGGTTTAATTTTGTTTATTTGATGAAAATGAACAACAATACACACCATGGAAACATTTTTGTTTGATTTGTGTCGAGTGAGAATTTCACCTAGAACCCAAAGGGGGGGGTATTGGCACTTTTCACGGAAAAATGTGAAAAATTAAAATTTCTAAAAATTAAAAAAATGCCTTTTATACACCTAAAACATTCACTCTATAATGGAAGATTGTGGTTTTTCGCAATATTTTTTTGAAATTTGGGCTCTTTTACTAACATTAACATTTGCGCTGAGGCAACCTTTATGCTCATTTCTTGTCTTTAATGATTTATTCTGGGTTTTATTTTGTTTATTTGATGAAAATGAACAACAATACACACCATTGAAACATTTTTGTTTGATTTGTGTCGAGTGAGAATTTCACCTAGAACCCAAAGGGGGGGTTTTGGCCTTTTTCGTGGAAAAATGTGAAAAATTAATTTTTTTCTAAAAATGAAATAAATGCCTTCTATACACCTCAAACATTCACTCTATAATGGAAGATTGTTGCTTTTCGCAATATTTTTTGAAATTTGGGCTCTTTTACTAACATTAACATTTGCGCTGAGGCATCTTTTATGCTCATTTCTTGTCTTAAATGATTTATTCTGGGTTTTATTTTGTTTATTTGATGAAAATGAACAACAATACACACCATGGAAACATTTTTGTTTGATTTGTGTTGAGTGAGAATTTCACCTAGAACCCAAAGGGGGGGGTATTGGCCTTTTTCGTGGAAAAATGTGAAAAATTAAAATTTCTAAAAATGAAATAAATGCCTTCTATACACCTCAAACATTTACTCTATAATGGAAGATTGTTGTTTTTCGCAATATTTTTTGAAATTTGGGCTCTTTTACTAACATTAACATTTGCGCTGAGGCATCTTTTATGCTCATTTCTTGTCTTTAATGATTTATTCTGGGTTTTATTTTGTTTATTTGATGAAAATGAACAACAATACACACCATGGAAACATTTTTGTTTGATTTGTGTCGAGTGAGAATTTCACCTAGAACCCAAAGGGGGGGGGGGTATTGGCACTTTTCACGGAAAAATGTGAAAAATTAAAATTTCTAAAAATTAAAAAAATGCCTTCTATACACCTAAAACATTCACTCTATAATGGAAGATTGTGGTTTTTCGCAATATTTTTTTGAAATTTGGGCTCTTTTACTAACATTAACATTTGCGCAGAGGCATCTTTTATGCTCATTTCTTGCCATTAATGATTTATTCTGGGTTTTATTTTGTTTATTTGATGAAAATGAACAACAATACACACCATGGAAACATTTTTGTTTTATTTGTGTCGAGTGAGAATTTCACCTAGAACCAAAAGGGGGGGGTATTGGCACTTTTCGTGGAAAAATGTGAAAAATTAAAATTTCTAAAAATGAAATAAATGCCTTCTATACACCTCAAACATTCACTCTATAATGGAAGATTGTTGTTTTTCGCAATATTTTTTGAAATTTGGGCTCTTTTACTAACATTAACATTTGCGCTGAGGCATCTTTTATGCTCATTTCTTGTCTTTAATGATTTATTCTGGGTTTTATTTTGTTTATTTTATGAAAATGAACAACAATACACACCATGGAAACATTTTTGTTTGATTTGTGTCGAGTGAGAATTTCACCTAGAACCCAAAGGGGGGGGTAATGGCAAATTTCACGGAAAAATGTGAAAAATTAAAATTTCTAAAAATTAAAAAAATGCCTTCTATACACCTCAAACATTCACTCTATAATGGAAGATTGTGGTTTTTCGCAATATTTTTTTGAAATTTGGGCTCTTTTACTAACATTAACATTTGCGCTGAGATACCTTTTATGCTCATTTCTTGTCTTTAATGATTTATTCTGGGTTTTATTTTGTTTATTTGATGAAAATGAACAACAATACACAGCATGGAAACATTTTTGTTTGATTTGTGTCGAGTGAGAATTTCACCTAGAACCCAAAGGGGGGGGTATTGGCACTTTTCACGGAAAAATGTGAAAAATTAAAATTTCTAAAAATTAAAAAAATGCCTTCTATACACCTCAAACATTCACTCTATGATGGAAGATTGTTGTTTTTCGCAATATTTTTTGAAATTTGGGCTTTTTTACTAACATTAACACTTGCGCTGAGGCATCTTTTATGCTCATTTCTTGTCTTTAATGATTTATTCTGGGTTTTATTTTGTTTATTTGATGAAAATAAACAACAATACACACCATGGAAACATTTTTGTTTGATTTGTGTCGAGTGAGAATTTCACCTAGAACCCAAAGGGGGGGGTATTGGCCTTTTTCGTGGAAAAATGTGAAAAATTAAAATTTCTAAAAATGAAATAAATGCCATCTATACACCTCAAACATTCACTCTATGATGGAAGATTGTTGTTTTTCGCAATATTTTTTGAAATTTGGGCTCTTTTACTAACATTAACTTTTGCGCTGAGGCATCTTTTATGCTCATTTCTTGCCTTTAATGATTTATTCTGGGTTTAATTTTGTTTATTTGATGAAAATGAACAGCAATACACACCATGGAAACATTTTTGTTTGATTTGTGTCGAGTGAGAATTTCACCTAGAACCCAAAGGGGGGGGGTATTGGCACTTTTCACGGAAAAATGTGAAAAATTAAAATTTCTAAAAATTAAAAAAATGCCTTTTATACACCTAAAACATTCACTCTATAATGGAAGATTGTGGTTTTTCGCAATATTTTTTTGAAATTTGGGCTCTTTTACTAACATTAACATTTGCGCTGAGGCAACCTTTATGCTCATTTCTTGTCTTAAATGATTTATTCTGGGTTTTATTTTGTTTATTTGATGAAAATGAACAACAATACACACCATGGAAACATTTTTGTTTGATTTGTGTTGAGTGAGAATTTCACCTAGAACCCAAAGGGGGGGGGTATTGGCCTTTTTCGTGGAAAAATGTGAAAAATTAAAATTTCTAAAAATGAAATAAATGCCTTCTATACACCTCAAACATTCACTCTATAATGGAAGATTGTTGTTTTTCGCAATATTTTTTGAAATTTGGGCTCTTTTACTAACATTAACATTTGCGCTGAGGCATCTTTTATGCTCATTTCTTGTCTTTAATGATTTATTCTGGGTTTTATTTTGTTTATTTGATGAAAATGAACAACAATACACACCATGGAAACATTTTTGTTTGATTTGTGTCGAGTGAGAATTTCACCTAGAACCCAAAGGGGGGGGGTATTGGCACTTTTCACGGAAAAATGTGAAAAATTAAAATTTCTAAAAATTAAAAAAATGCCTTCTATACACCTAAAACATTCACTCTATAATGGAAGATTGTGGTTTTTCGCAATATTTTTTTGAAATTTGGGCTCTTTTACTAACATTAACATTTGCGCATAGGCATCTTTTATGCTCATTTCTTGCCTTTAATGATTTATTCTGGGTTTTATTTTGTTTATTTGATGAAAATGAACAACAATACACACCATGGAAACATTTTTGTTTTATTTGTGTCGAGTGAGAATTTCACCTAGAACCAAAAGGGGGGGGTATTGGCACTTTTCGTGGAAAAATGTGAAAAATTAAATTTTCTAAAAATGAAATAAATGCCTTCTATACACCTCAAACATTCACTCTATAATGGAAGATTGTTGTTTTTCGCAATATTTTTTGAAATTTGGGCTCTTTTACTAACATTAACATTTGCGCTGAGGCATCTTTTATGCTCATTTCTTGTCTTTAATGATTTATTCTGGGTTTTATTTTGTTTATTTTATGAAATGAACAACAATACACACCATGGAAACATTTTTGTTTGATTTGTGTCGAGTGAGAATTTCACCTAGAACCCAAAGGGGGGGGTATTGGCACTTTTCACGAAAAATGTGAAAAATTTAAAATTTCTAAAAATTAAAAAAATGCCTTCTATACACCTCAAACATTCACTCTATAATGGAAGATTGTGGTTTTTCGCATATTTTTTTGAAATTTGGGCTCTTTACTAACATTAACATTTGCGCTGAGGCATCTTTTATGCTCATTTCTTGTCTTTAATGATTTATTCTGGGTTTTATTTTGTTTATTTGATGAAAATGAACAACAATACACACCATGGAAACATTTTGTTTGATTTGTGTCGAGTGAGAATTTCAACTAGAACCCAAAGGGGGGGGTATTGCACTTTTCACGGAAAAATGTGAAAAATTAAAATTTCTAAAAATTAAAAAAATGCCTTCTATACACCTCAAACATTCACTCTATGATGGAAGATTGTTGTTTTTCGCAATATTTTTTGAAATTTGGGCTCTTTTACTAACATTAACTTTTGCGCTGAGGCATCTTTTAGGCTCATTTCTTGCCTTTAATGATTTATTCTGGGTTTTATTTTGTTTATTTGATGAAAATGAACAACAATACACACCATGGAAACATTTTTGTTTGATTTTGGTCGAGTGAGAATTTCACCTAGAACCCAAAAGGGGGGGTATTGGCCTTTTTCGTGGAAAAATGTGAAAATTAAAATTTCTAAAAATGAAAAAAATGCCTTCTATACACCTCAAACATTCACTCTATGGAAGATTGTTGTTTTTCGCAATATTTTTTGAAATTTGGGCTCTTTTACTAACATTAACTTTTGCGCTGAGGCATCTTTTAGGCTCATTTCTTGCCTATAATGATTTATTCTGGGTTTTATTTTGTTTATTTGATGAAAATGAACAACAATACACACATGGAAACATTTTTGTTTGATTTGTGTCAAGTGAGAATTTCACCTAGAACCCAAAGGGGGGGGTATTGGCACTTTTATGGAATAATGTGAAATATTAAAATTTCTAAAAATGAAATAAATGCCTTCTATACACCTCAAACATTCACTCTATAACGAAGATTTTTGTTTTTCGCAATATTTTTTGAAATTTGGGCTCTTTTACTAACATTAACACTTGCGCTATGGCATCTTTTATGCTCATTTCTTGTCTTTAATGATTTATTCTGGGTTTTATTTTGTTTATTTGATGAAAATGAACAACAATACACACCATGGAAACATTTTTGTGTTATTTGTGTCGAGTGAGAATTCACCTAGAACCCAAAGGGGGGGGTATTGGCACTTTTCACGGAAAAATGTGAAAAATTAAAATTTCTAAAAATTAAAAAAATGCCTTCTATACACCTCAAACATTCACTCTATGATGGAAGATTGTGGTTTTTCGCAATATTTTTTTGAAATTTGGGCTCTTTTACTAACATTAACATTTGCGCTGAGGCATCTTTTATGCTCATTTCTTGTCTTTAATGATTTATTCTGGGTTTTATTTTTTTTATTTGATGAAAATGAACAACAATACACACCATGGAAACATTTTTGTTTTATTTGTGTCGAGTGAGAATTTCACCTAGAACCCAAAGGGGGGTATTGGCCTTTTTCGTGGAAAAATGTGAAAAATTAAAATTTCTAAAAATGAAATAAATGCCTTCTATACACCTCAAACATTCACTCTATGATCGAAGATTGTTGTTTTTCGCAATATTTTTTGAAATTTGGGCTCTTTTACTAACATTAACTTTTGCGCTGAGGCATCTTTTAGGCTCATTTCTTGCCTTTAATGATTTATTCTGGGTTTTATTTTGTTTATTTGATGAAAATGAACAACAATACACACCATGGAAACATTTTTGTTTGATTTGTGTCGAGTGAGAATTTCACCTAGAACCCAAAGGGGGGGTATTGGCACTTTTCGTGGAAAAATGTGAAAAATTAATTTTTTTCTAAAAATGAATAAATGCCTTCTATACACCTCAAACATTCACTCTATAAGGGAAGATTGTTGCTTTTCGCAATATTTTTTGAAATTTGGGCTCTTTACTAACATTAACATTTGCGCTGAGCATCTTTTATGCTCATTTCTTGTCTTAAATGATTTATTCTGGGTTTTATTTTGTTTATTTGATGAAAATGAACAACAATACACACCATGGAAACATTTTTGTTTGATTTGTGTTGAGTGAGAATTTCACCTAGAACCCAAAGGGGGGGGTATTGGCCTTTTCGTGGAAAAATGTGAAAAATTAAAATTTCTAAAAATGAAATAAATGCCTTCTATACACCTCAAACATTCACTCTATAATGGAAGATTGTTGTTTTTCGCAATATTTTTTGAAATTTGGGCTCTTTTACTAACATTAACATTTGCGCTGAGGCATCTTTTATGCTCATTTCTTGTCTTTAATGATTTATTCTGGGTTTTATTTTGTTTATTTGATGAAAATGAACAACAATACACACCATGGAAACATTTTTGTTTGGATTTGTGTCGAGTGAGAATTTCACCTAGAACCCAAAGGGGGGGGGGTATTGGCACTTTTCACGGAAAAATGTGAAAAATTAAAATTTCTAAAAATTAAAAAAATGCCTTCTATACACCTAAAACATTCACTCTATAATGGAAGATTGTGGTTTTTCGCAATATTTTTTTGAATTTGGGCTCTTTTACTAACATTAACATTTGCGCAGAGGCATCTTTTATGCTCATTTCTTGCCATTAATGATTTATTCTGGGTTTTATTTTGTTTATTTGATGAAAATGAACAACAATACACACCATGGAAACATTTTTGTTTTATTTGTGTCGAGTGAGAATTTCACCTAGAACCAAAAGGGGGGGGTATTGGCACTTTTCGTGGAAAAATGTGAAAAATTAAAATTTCTAAAATGAAATAAATGCCTTCTATACACCTCAAACATTCACTCTATAATGGAAGATTGTTGTTTTTCGCAATATTTTTTGAAATTTGGGCTCTTTTACTAACATTAACATTTGCGCTGAGGCATCTTTTATGCTCATTTCTTGTCTTTAATGATTTATTTGGGTTTTATTTTGTTTATTT